>NC_092257.1:360000-457500 GCF_036320965.1 Panulirus ornatus
CAACTCAATTTCCACCACCCCACCGAAGATACACACATTAGAAACCACACTCCCTAGACCAACACGCGTCACACTCTCCAGCTTACACTCTGGACATCACCAGCCACTAACACACTATAGAATCATTGCCACATATCCTAAGACTCGCCATATCCCAGTATCATACAGAAGACACAGAGCACTTACTAAACTGCTCTGCACTACCTGTACACAGACGCACACGCAACATCACAACACTTTATAAACCGCGGATCCGACCAGTGGAGTCCTTCAGGAGCCTCAGTATATATACGGGAAGAAACAAAACTGTCAAACTAGAAATATACCTGGAAGTTTATGGAAGAAAAATGATTCTAAAGTATTCTTGTTGTAGCAGGAGCGTGTACGTATACGTGGGGAGTCGTTACACAAGGCATGGGAAGAGGAGTGGCTGACGGCAGGTCATGAGACACACAACTGTATCACCTGCAGGAAAACATCCAGAACAACAGCAGCAGAACATCAACATAATATACGTACGTACGATGAGCTCTACGCGCTAACCCCGACTCTGGTACACCCTCCATGTACATACTCTCTCTCTCTCTCTCTCTCTCTCTCTCTCTCTCTCTCTCTCTCTCTCTCTCTCTCTCTCTCTCTCAGTCATAAATTCTTCCTGGGGTCACTGTCGGCACCGGATCCTCCGCCGGGCAGATAAGCTCCCCTGGGAGGGCCAGATAAGAGGATAGGTTACAGTGTTGTAAAGGACTCTGTCATTTGTTTCATCTCCCGTCAATATCATACTTGTGGCCATCTGCCAAGAAGGAAGTCTTGCACCTACTGCCTGCAGAGAGCACAGAGCTGGGGAGGTACGGAGCTGGTGAGGTATAGAGCTGGGGAGGTGCGGAACTGGGGAGGTACAGAGATGGAGAGGTGCGGAGCTGGGGAGGTACGAAGCTGGGGAGGTACGGAGCTGGTGAGGTACAGAGCTGGGGAGGTGGGGAGGTGCGGAGCTGGGGAGGTACAGAGATGGAGAGGTGCGGAACTGGGGAGGTACGGAGCTGGGGAGGTACAGAGCTGGAGAGGTACGTAGCTGGGAAGGTACTTCTGTTTCTATGTGAGGATCTCGAATATCTTGGTTTGACATGCTTCCTGTAGGTTCGGTGCGATATCTGCAGCCTTACTGCCCTCCGTCTTCCCCGCTGGAAGTCTTAAAGTCTCACAATATTACCGTAATATCCTCACTGTGTTGACATGTGTAGTTCATCACGTCTTAAAGTCTCACAATATTACCATAATATCCTCAATGTGTTGACATGTGTAGTTCATCACGTATATCTTTATACGTCGCTTACGTGTAGGTTCTTGAGCCTCTCGTGGTGACTGATGTGTTCCATTCCCGTCAGTTCGTTTCTGAAGTGTTTCTGTATTGTCTGTGTGTGTGTGTGTGTGTTATGTCAGCGTCCACACAACACAGCTGGCCTCAGTCTCACATCTTATGTAAACAATAGTAAACAATGTCATACACTCTCGTGAGTACAGTTGTCATAATCACATCATTCATCAACTTACTTTACCAATTTTATCACATCAATTTGCTGTTTGAATTCCATCTTATTGACGATGACTGAGATCTTTTCATTCTTCTACACTGTTTTATGTATTTCGTTCTCGGGTCTGTGTAGGGCGCAAGTCACCGATATATTTCGTTCTCGGGTCTGTGTAGGGCGCAAGTCACCGATATATTTCGTTCTCGGGTTTGTGTAAGGCGCAAGTCACCGATATATTTCGTTCTCGGGTTTGTGTAAGGCGCAAGTCACCGATATATTTCGTTCTCGGGTCTGTGTAAGGCGCAAGTCACCGATATATTTCGTTCTCGGGTCTGTGTAAGGCGCAAGTCACCGATATATTTCGTTCTCGGGATTGTGTAAGGCGCAAGTCACCGATATATTCTTAACGTACCAGCACATCATTTCCTCAGGGTTTTCTTCTTCAGATTCCATGAACCGCTTTTCTGCCCATCATTTAACTATATACAAGACTTCTGCCATCTTTTCTTGGTCATTTTCTGATGCTAACATTTAACTCAAACATCTGATTAAGTATCCCACACTTCTCTCTTACTGTCTCATGTTGTTATTATCAACATTATTGAAGGTAATTCTGTTCCATAATGTATCCTCCTCACAACATTTTCCTCGATGTTCTCTTTGCATATTCAAGTTTTCTCCCATCAATCTTTCCAGTTAAATATTTCTATTCAAATAAATTGTCAAATGTTTCATCAAAACAGAGAAGCATCGTCCATTGTCCTTGTATCATCTTCATATAATAATAAGTCCAGGTTGACCCTCGTGTAGCAGACTTTGTTTATCAAGTGTTACAACTTGTGTTTCTTTATAACATTCTCTCACAGACTTGTCACGTGTGATGTCAGACTGTGGTCTATATTGCTGGTATAAGTTTACATCTTTCTTTCTTCACTGGTGTTGCACGAGCCATCTTATGAAGACCTGATGCTGCTGATGTTTTCATCTTACCATCTGTCTGCCTATTGTCAGCTGGTGAGACTCAGGTCTCTAGGTCTCGTGATGTAATGTCTTTCTCTGATATCTAATATCTGTAATGATGTTATCATCTTCGTGATTAAATATTTTACGACCCACTGACAGACAGACACACAGACAGACACACAGACAGACAGACAAAAAGAAAGAGTAAAGCGGATGGGGGAATATGGGACGGTGAGGATGAATGAATCACATCTTAAGACATCACTACCAACACTTCCATCACTACTTCCATCACTATCAACACTTCCATCACTACCAACACTTCCATCACTACCAACACTTGCATCACTACTTCCATCACTACCAACACTTCCATCACTACTAACACTTCCATCATTACTTCCATCACTACCGACACTTCCACTACACCCACATTATATTGTTTTCCTAACTTACCATCAGAATATATCACATGTTGTACGTGGCTATACTGCCAACCTGCTAAGTTATTCCTCAGTCGTGTACGTACGTACCCCAGGCACGTCCCACGTACCTGACCGCAAACCTCTGACTGCCGTGGTCTGACCAGTTCACCTCAGTGACGAGTGGGTCGCTAACAAGACTCCCAGCTACATGGGAGGTGAGGTTGTCGGGCTTCTCCCCGACGGGGAGGACGTGGGAGGTGAGGTTGTCGGGCTTCTCCCCGACGGGGAGGACGTGGGAGGTGAGGTGAGGTTGTAGCGCCTCTCCTGGTGAGCCAGTTATAATCATCTCTGATAATGGCCATGTTGGGCTCTACCACACCTTCAGCGTGACCTTCAACCTGACCTTTAAGAGTCAGGTTAATGATGACGTCATCAGAGGCAGGTTTGTGCGGCCATGATGGTGTGGCCGTGTGTGTGTTGACCCAGGAACCCACACATCACTCTGCTTCACCTTCCACACGCCATGTGTACTGGTAGGAGTCCTCGTGAAGTCCTGATCATCCTGCAGGAGGAGGAGTAGGACCAACCCTTCACTGCACAACCTCCCTCCCTCCCTCCATCCTCCCCAGGTGACGGACATGAACAATTTTCGTCAGGCTGCATCACCGCCTCACCACCGTCATATTTTGGCCGCAGTACTGGAGGGGCGGGGGCACTACAGTCCTCCAGCCCTGCTCCAGTATGGCTGTAACTCCCCGGGATAAAGAGGCGAGAATGATCCATACAGAGCCACGCCATAACCCGTATCAGCCGAAGGATCGTCAAATTGGAGTGAGTCTAGAGGGAATACTCATCAAAGCGGCCGACCGCTGCCTCATCAGCGGCGGACCCGCACGGGGACGGGACGAGACGGGACGGGACGGGACAGGAAGAGTGGACAGGACGGGTAACGAGAAAGTAAAAAGATAGTGAAGGAAGGAGATGATGTTGGTGGGTGGGGAGTGTAGGTGGCTGGGTTGGTGAGAGAGGGAGGGACATCATGCCTGCAGAGCCACACATGAAACACTTGGTCGGTCCTCACACACCTCACCCACCAGCGCCTGGGGTCTCCTGCCTTCATGACTCCTACCCTGGCCTACACCCACACCCGAGGGGGACCTCCGTGTCATGAGTCACACCCGCGAGACTGCCTCGTCAAGCACTCCTCAACCGTCGACACAAATTACATATTTGTCTGCCACTCAGACGGCGACATTGATTACCTGCAGGTAAGCCGGCACAGGTAATAACCGCGCTAATTACAATCATCAAGAAAGACATGTTCTCTGGCGAGGGTGGCTGCCAGCGAGGCGCCTCATCATCTTACCTACCGGTGCTCAGCGGTACGACCCCATACCCTACATCTTGAGGGTCGTATCCTCCTGCTCAACATGTCAACATCTTCAGTATTCTTATTTACCTCATTGTGACTGAGGATAAACCATTGTGACTGAAGGAAAACCTACTGTGACTGAATAAGCCATTGTGACTGTTGGTAAGTTTGTGTGACCCGAGCCATACACAATGAACGCCACTGGTCTAGTACACCACAAGTGTTGACCAGCTGGACAACACCTGTGGTGTGGAGGCAGAAGCACCATAAATGTTGACTGTGTCGCTTGATAACTGTGGAGCCGCCTGTGTCTAACCTCCTTCAGAAGGTGGTCACTCAACGAGGTAACTTTCAGTAGAAAATGAACGTATTCATCCAGATGTTCCTCCTGCAGGACCCGGGGAAGTGTTGAGTGAAGCGGGAGACGACCACACCAACAAGGTGGAGGGAAGGAGGGATCCACCGCTGGTTACCAAACATCAATGATACAAACATCTTCCACACGGGATCCCCTCAACATGATACACACACGTGACCTCTGACAACAAGAGGCAGCAGTAACCCACCACACTACCTGAAGAAATACAAACACGTCGCCCAAGCCAATCCTCTCCCTCAACACCTGTCACTAACATGTGATTCCAACATCTGTACATTACGGTGTATCATTCCATCTGTACAATGTTATCTCACTTACTGTGGACGAGGCTACGTGGCCCAGCCTTCCCTTGCATCTTGGCACACTACCTGTATCAGTCGACCATTGGCCTCTTATGGCTCTTCATCCCACTGTTGCAACTTGACGCACAGCTCCAGTGTTTCCTGACACCATCATACACACGACGATTGTCTCAACCAAGTAACACCAGGTCATCTGTGTCTTCCTCGAGAAGTGTCTCATACTATACTTTACTACGATGTTATGGTGCCACACACAGCATTCCGACACGCCATCTTGCTACCATATTCGACACCATTTATTCTATGAACCACACACCACCATCCGTCAGGCCAAGGACTATACCACCACACACACCCCACATCCAACCACCCGAACCATACCCACCCGTCCGTACCACACCCACCCGTCCGTACCACACTCACCCGTCCGTACCACACTCACCCGTCCGTACCACACTCACCCGTCCGTACCACACTCACCCGTCCGTACCACACCCACTCTTACCACAGTCCTCAGCAACAATATACAACTTTGATAGCACACACACACACACACACACACACACACACACACGCGCGCGCGCGCACACACACACACACACACACACACACACACACACACACACACACACACACACACACACACACACACACACACACACAGCGATGGTCAGTTACATTTTGAGCTGCTGGAGATCGGTAGCATGACGCAGCAGCAGCAGCTCCTGCGTCAAGCTACTTGTGGTGATTACAAACCCGCGACACAACTGATGTAGATAATGCCATACAACAGACATAACTGAGTCTGAGGCTTCAGTAATAACGTACAAGGTGACGACACTTGGTGCCTCACAGTAATTCCTCCTCCACCAGCGTTCCCTGGCCCATCATCTTATCATCATCTCGGAAGTCACAAAAATAACACAGACATATCATCATCATCAGGAGGATAATGATAATCATGGAAGTGATAATGATAATCATGGAAGTGATAATGATAATCATGGAAGTGATAATGATAATCATGGAAGTGATAATGATAATCATGGAAGTGATAATGATAATCATGGAAGTGATAATGATAATCATGGAAGTGATAATGATAATCATGGAAGTGATAATGATAATCATGGAAGTGATAATGATAATCATGGAAGTGATAATGATAATCATGGAAGTGATAAATAGTGATGAATGTTGGTGCTCCCTGTGACCAGCTTATGATATGTGACCAGTAACAGGTGTAACACAATGTTATCAACACACATGAAATGAATGTGTGGTCCAGGAGCTGGCCCAGCGCCTCATGCACCACCACACATCCTCTTACTGGTACAACTTCAGTTTACACATTTCACTACATCATATATGGATGGTCACCAACAACTTTTGTTATAGAAGTTTGGTAACAACTTCGCGCGCTCATCATCTACACATTCCAATCTTGGCACCTGACCCTTTTATTGCTTTATATTTTCTTTTTCCTTGTCTCCTACACAGTAACAGTGTGATGTAGGTAGTGACAACATGAGATGGAACATACCGGGACCACACTGACAACATGAGGCTCAGCAGGGGCGGGTTGTAGGTAGTGACAACATGAGATGGAACATACCGTGACCACACTGACAACATGAGAGCGACCTACCTGATGTTGAAGCGTTCTCTGACCTCCTTCGCCCGGTCCTTGAAGGCGATGAGCGCGTCCAAGCCTGGCATGTTGCTGCTCCCACCTCCTGCACTGCTTCAACACTGGGCCAGGTGTCTCACCACCAACACTACAGGTGTTCCTTCACTCACTGGTCTCTGCCCGCCATGGGTTCACTTTTCCTTCCTTCTGAGCACACATGCAACACTGGTGCACTCTGAGTACACCTGCAACACTGGTGCACTCTAAGTACACCTGCAACACTGGTGCACTCTCACACTGCCCAGGACCCTGGCGTGCCTCAGCCCTCAGCAGCGTCACCCGGCCAGCAGATGTGGGGGCCGTCCAAGATGGTGTCTTGTGTTGCGTTGGGCCCTACCTAGGACTGGCTCTGGCCTCAGGGGCGGCACGTGGACCTCGGCAGGGGAGCTGGCCTGACGGAGGCAGCTCACCTGCAGACACACACCAGACAAACCCGTTACTGTGGTTATCCTTCTATATTCTAACAACAAACATAATGTTTACATATACATTTATATATATATTATAACTAGTATTACTCTCAGGACCAACATTATACATCTTCCATACAAACTGTGACACTGTCGTCATACTAAGTCACTTGGCCTGATGGTGTTGATTCCAGCATTATGGCAAACACCACAGCTTCCCGCTAGTAACACCACAGCTTCCCGCTAGTAACACCACAGCTTCCCGCTAGTAACACCACAGTTCCCCGCTAGTAACACCACAGTTCCCCGCTAGTAACACCACAGTTCCCCGCTAGTAACACCACAGTTCCCCGCTAGTAACACCACAGTTTCCCGCTAGTAACACCACAGCTTCCCGCTAGTAACACCACAGCTTCCCGCTAGTAACACCACAGCTTCCCGCTAGTAACACCACAGCTTCCCGCTAGTAACACCACAGCTTCCCGCTAGTAACACCACAGCTTCCCGCTAGTAACACCACAGCTTCCCGCTAGTAACACCACAGCTTCCCGCTAGTAACACCACAGCTTCCCGCTAGTAACACCACAGCTTCCCCGCTAGTAACACCACAGTTCCCCGCTAGTAACACCACAGTTCCCCGCTAGTAACACCACAGCTTCCCGCTAGTAACACCACAGCTTCCCGCTAGTAACACCACAGTTCCCCGCTAGTAACACCACAGTTCCCCGCTAGTAACACCACAGTTCCCCGCTAGTAACACCACAGCTTCCCGCTAGTAACACCACAGTTCCCCGCTAGTAACACCACAGCTTCCCGCTAGTAACACCACAGCTTCCCGCTAGTAACACCACAGCTTCCCGCTAGTAACACCACAGTTCCCCGCTAGTAACACCACAGCTTCCCGCTAGTAACACCACAGTTCCCCGCTAGTAACACCACAGCTTCCCGCTAGTAACACCACAGCTTCCCGCTAGTAACACCACAGCTTCCCGCTAGTAACACCACAGTTCCCCGCTAGTAACACCACAGCTTCCCGCTAGTAACACCACAGTTCCCCGCTAGTAACACCACAGCTTCCCGCTAGTAACACCACAGCTTCCCGCTAGTAACACCACAGCTTCCCGCTAGTAACACCACAGTTCCCCGCTAGTAACACCACAGCTTCCCGCTAGTAACACCACAGCTTCCCGCTAGTAACACCACAGCTTCCCGCTAGTAACACCACAGCTTCCCGCTAGTAACACCACAGCTTCCCGCTAGTAACACCACAGCTTCCCGCTAGTAACACCACAGCTTCCCGCTAGTAACACCACAGCTTCCCGCTAGTAACACCACAGCTTCCCGCTAGTAACACCACAGCTTCCCGCTAGTAACACCACAGTTCCCCGCTAGTAACACCACAGCTTCCCGCTAGTAACACCACAGCTTCCCGCTAGTAACACCACAGTTCCCCGCTAGTAACACCACAGTTCCCCGCTAGTAACACCACAGTTCCCCGCTAGTAACACCACAGCTTCCCGCTAGTAACACCACAGTTCCCCGCTAGTAACACCACAGCTTCCCGCTAGTAACACCACAGCTTCCCGCTAGTAACACCACAGTTCCCCGCTAGTAACACCACAGTTCCCCGCTAGTAACACCACAGTTCCCCGCTAGTAACACCACAGCTTCCCGCTAGTAACACCACAGTTCCCCGCTAGTAACACCACAGTTCCCCGCTAGTAACACCACAGTTCCCCGCTAGTAACACCACAGCTTCCCGCTAGTAACACCACAGTTCCCCGCTAGTAACACCACAGTTCCCCGCTAGTAACACCACAGTTCCCCGCTAGTAACACCACAGCTTCCCGCTAGTAACACCACAGTTCCCCGCTAGTAACACCACAGCTTCCCGCTAGTAAGACCACAGTTTCCCGCTAGTAACACCACAGTTCCCCGCTAGTAACACCACAGCTTCCCGCTAGTAACACCACAGCTTCCCGCTAGTAACACTACAGCTTCCCGCTAGTAACATACCACGTCATGTACCACAAGTCTCAACAATACAAAGGTAATAACCACTAATACATCCCCCCCCCCCCCATCACACACACACACACACACACACACACACACACACACACACACATACACACACATTTTCTCATTATCTCAGTGTGGGCAGTAATGTGGGCAGCAGTGTGGGCAGCAGCAAAATGTATGTGTGTATAAACGACACGTAAATATGACGATAAGTACACATGTACATATATCCGCATGTATGTACACATGTCATGTACGTATATCCACATGTATGTACACGTCATGTACGTATATCCGATGTATATACACATTTCATGTATGTATATCAGTCAGTAATCATGTATGTATATATGTATACATACATAACTTGCTTATCCAGTACCGCAAACCATGAAGAACATCACAGATAAAGTGTGTTCCATCCTCGTAACAAGCAAACCCACCATGACACGTGACGTATCCTAAATATTCCTGGACCACAACTTGATGTTGTAGCAACACTTTATCATCAGTCATTGTGGTGTAGTTCTGTCCGTCAATAATGATTCATATTGACGATATCAACTACAACGTATCACGCGTGCAAGCGTTGATAGCGAGGCGACCTACCGCTCTTGTGTGGCAGAGCACAGCGTCCCCGCGCCCGAGACAGCTACTGCAGCTTCATACTGGAGCACACCAGCAGCAGGGCAGTCATGGAATAATCATTATGATAAAAACTTGTGTTGTTATCACGTATCACTCAGCGACCCGGTATGTAAGACGGATCATCACTAAGACTGTACAGCCTTCAGAGAGGCGTAACAGAGGCCATGATTAATATTACCATGAGGAGATTATAATGATGATCATTACCCTGCAGCCAAGCCAGCCCCTCACCGCGAGACTGGCGCCTCCCGGCACCAGGTGATGTGATGTGACCAGTGTTGTGGCGGGAGGAAGCCTGGTGGTGATCGTGTATGAGCCACATGATAGTCAACAACAATATAATCATCATTTGAAGATCTACCATGCAAGACACGTGAGGAGCAGCAGCAGCAGCAGGAGTAGGAGGAGGGGAGTGGCTGGTGGTCGCGCCTCACACAGGTGGTGATGGCGTAACGCGAGGAAGGACGTACCACAGAACTCCATTAATGAAGACGAAAGTTTTTCCAGAGATCAGATCTGACGTAGTGTGTCCAGAGGAAGGCAAGAAAGACTCTACCACAATCAACAGAGCTGAGTTACAGGTAAAGGTTAGACACCACTTAACTTGTGGCACCGGTTACATCACCATAATAGTAAACTGTAACACAAAAGCGTAAAGATGGAAGAACCAGAAACTGTAACGCGAAGGAAAATGGTGGATGAAGAGAATGAATAAATCCTGGATGTGTGAGTGTAGCCACACCAGCTCACAAGCTTAAAGTCTCGTGTGGTAATAGAGACAGGATGGGAAGTGGGGGGTGATGGGTGTAGAACCCCCTCCTGTATAGTATAATTATCAACAGCTAAATGATGACATGAATAAACTACATATTTGTCTTCTTAAATCATAATTGTCAACTTATATATGCACAAACAAACACCACAACCACTTCGTACAATTAGATCTACGATAAACAACACGACAGAAAGATGATTTACATTACGTAAAGTAGCGACCCAGGACCACACAGCCGGTCCCCCGTCACTACTGGTGATGATGGAAGGAGACAACACTCACACACACACACACACACACACACACACACACACACACACACACACACACACATTGAGGAGGCTGTGTGTGTGTGTGTGTGTGTGTGTGTGTGTGTGTGTGTGTGTGTGTGTGTGTGTAACAGCACAAAGAACAACGACCAGGTGGAGGTTTTCTGCGCCACCATCTCCTCACACTGGACCAGCCAGACTCGTGTGTGACCCATGTACTACAGTGTGTCGCACAGCTACGTGTCATGATGGCAGGTATACTCTCAAGTATTACAATAACTTCTAATAAGAGAATACAATTAAGTGAGACCAATATAAAGAAAAATATAAAAAATAGTTTGGACTCCACGAAATATGGAAAACAAGACAGCACAGAAGATCTGATTACGCCAGAGGTTCGGGAGGGACCAACATACCCTCATGAGGAAGACCTTGTGGCCAGAAGCAAGATGAAGACAGCGAGTGTAGCAGAGAATGAGAACAACATGAGGCTGGAGGTGGGGCGTGAGGAACCACGCTCATTATTACAGGGCAACATGATGCATGCATGACACACTTCTGGAAACACGAATAATGATGTTCTCATGCAGTACGGCAGAGTGTGACGACACAACCACAGTGTGAGTGATGAGGCTGCCGGGGAGTGTGAGGATGGAAGTGTGAGGCCACACAGTGAGTGTTGTAATGAGTGAAGTGTAGAGTAGGGAGGAGGAGAGGGACACGGACCTGTAGCAGACCAGCAGGACGAGGACTGGTGGCTGGGCTGGGCAGGCACACACACACACTGGACCTGTGTGGGACGGAGACAGACCCCAGCCAACCAGACAAACAGAGAGAATGACAGGCAGACAGAGGAAGATATGAGACAATATTATGATTAAGCAACTGAGATAGAATAAGACAAACTATTAATATGAAATAGAAATAGAATCATATAATTAGCATAGCAGCAAGCCAGGTGGTGAGGCCCAGCACAAATGGTGAAGAATGTGACGAACTTTGGTAAAGGGAGACAGACAGGAAGAACGTGACAGAAAAGTGAAGATACATTAAATGCTACATATGAGAGTAGAGTCATCATAACAACGAATGAAAGAGAGTTATCAAGACATAAGAGAGAAAGATTATACAACCAAAGACGACAGGAAAGACATAATAGAGGGAAGATGGCACCGCACTGAGAGACAGAGGGGAGACGGTAATAAAGAGGGGAGAGGAGGTGATGGAGGGGAGAGGAGGTGATGCAGGGGAAATACTGTATTAATGAGAAAATAAAGAGTTCATGGAGAGGACATCGGTACGTACAGATAAAGCGAGTCATTAATGATGATCATGAGAGTGAGGCTACTGGAGATGATCATGAGAGTGAGGCTACTGGAGATGATCATGAGAGTGAGGCTACTGGAGATGATCATGAGAGTGAGGCTACTGGAGATGATCATGAGAGTGAGGCTACTGGAGATGATCATGAGAGTGAGGCTACTGGAGATGATCATGAGAGTGAGGCTACTGGAGATGATCATGAGAGTGAGGCTACTGGAGATGATCATGAGAGTGAGGCTACTGGAGATGATCATGAGAGTGAGGCTACTGGAGATGATCATGAGAGTGAGGCTACTGGAGATGATCATGAGAGTGAGGCTACTGGAGATGATCATGAGAGTGAGGCTACTGGAGATGATCATGAGAGTGAGGCTACTGGAGATGATCATGAGAGTGAGGCTACTGGAGATGATCATGAGAGTGAGGCTACTGGAGATGATCATGAGAGTGAGGCTACTGGAGATGATCATGAGAGTGAGGCTACTGGAGATGATCATGAGAGTGAGGCTACTGGAGATGATCATGAGAGTGAGGCTACTGGAGATGATCATGAGAGTGAGGCTACTGGAGATGATCATGAGAGTGAGGCTACTGGAGATGATCATGAGAGTGAGGCTACTGGAGATGATCATGAGAGTGAGGCTACTGGAGATGATCATGAGAGTGAGGCTACTGGAGATGATCATGAGAGTGAGGCTACTGGAGATGATCATGAGAGTGAGGCTACTGGAGATGATCATGAGAGTGAGGCTACTGGAGATGAGGGAGCGGTGAGGGAGGGAGCGGTCACCAGGCAACCCCCGGAATGCGGACCTACACTGCTGCCATCATATTGCTCCCCTCCCTCACTACACCATCATATTGCTCCCCTCCCTCACTACACCATCATATTGCTCCCCTCCCTCACTACACCATCATATTGCTCCCCTCCCTCACTACACCATCATATTGCTCCCCTCCCTCACTACACCATCATATTGCTCCCCTCCCTCACTACACCATCATATTGCTCCCCTCCCTCACTACACCATCATATTGCTCCCCTCCCTCACTACACCATCATATTGCTCCCCTCCCTCACTACACCATCATATTGCTCCCCTCCCTCACTACACCATCATATTGCTCCCCTCCCTCACTACACCATCATATTGCTCCCCTCCCTCACTACACCATCATATTGCTCCCCTCCCTCACTACACCATCATATTGCTCCCCTCCCTCACTACACCATCATATTGCTCCCCTCCCTCACTACACCATCATATTGCTCCCCTCCCTCACTACACCATCATATTGCTCCCCTCCCTCACTACACCATCATATTGCTCCCCTCCCTCACTACACCATCATATTGCTCCCCTCCCTCACTACACCATCATATTGCTCCCCTCCCTCACTACACCATCATATTGCTCCCCCCCCCTCACTACACCATCATATTGCTCCCCTCCCTCACTACACCATCATATTGCTCCCCTCCCTCACTACACCATCATATTGCTCCCCTCCCTCACTACACCATCATATTGCTCCCCTCCCTCACTACACCATCATATTGCTCCCCTCCCTCACTACACCATCATATTGCTCCCCTCCCTCACTACACCATCATATTGCTCCCCTCCCTCACTACACCATCATATTGCTCCCCTCCCTCACTACACCATCATATTGCTCCCCTCCCTCACTACACCATCATATTGCTCCCCTCCCTCACTACACCATCATATTGCTCCCCTCCCTCACTACACCATCATATTGCTCCCCTCCCTCACTACACCATCATATTGCTCCCCTCCCTCACTACACCATCATATTGCTCCCCTCCCTCACTACACCATCATATTGCTCCCCTCCCTCACTACACCATCATATTGCTCCCCTCCCTCACTACACCATCATATTGCTCCCCTCCCTCACTACACCATCATATTGCTCCCCTCCCTCACTACACCATCATATTGCTCCCCTCCCTCACTACACCATCATATTGCTCCCCTCCCTCACTACACCATCATATTGCTCCCCTCCCTCACTACACCATCATATTGCTCCCCTCCCTCACTACACCATCATATTGCTCCCCTCCCTCACTACACCATCATATTGCTCCCCTCCCTCACTACACCATCATATTGCTCCCCTCCCTCACTACACCATCATATTGCTCCCCTCCCTCACTACACCATCATATTGCTCCCCTCCCTCACTACACCATCATATTGCTCCCCTCCCTCACTACACCATCATATTGCTCCCCTCCCTCACTACACCATCATATTGCTCCCCTCCCTCACTACACCATCATATTGCTCCCCTCCCTCACTACACCATCATATTGCTCCCCTCCCTCACTACACCATCATATTGCTCCCCTCCCTCACTACACCATCATATTGCTCCCCTCCCTCACTACACCATCATATTGCTCCCCTCCCTCACTACACCATCATATTGCTCCCCTCCCTCACTACACCATCATATTGCTCCCCTCCCTCACTACACCATCATATTGCTCCCCTCCCTCACTACACCATCATATTGCTCCCCTCCCTCACTACACCATCATATTGCTCCCCTCCCTCACTACACCATCATATTGCTCCCCTCCCTCACTACACCATCATATTGCTCCCCTCCCTCACTACACCATCATATTGCTCCCCTCCCTCACTACACCATCATATTGCTCCCCTCCCTCACTACACCATCATATTGCTCCCCTCCCTCACTACACCATCATATTGCTCCCCTCCCTCACTACACCATCATATTGCTCCCCTCCCTCACTACACCATCATATTGCTCCCCTCCCTCACTACACCATCATATTGCTCCCCTCCCTCACTACACCATCATATTGCTCCCCTCCCTCACTACACCATCATATTGCTCCCCTCCCTCACTACACCATCATATTGCTCCCCTCCCTCACTACACCATCATATTGCTCCCCTCCCTCACTACACCATCATATTGCTCCCCTCCCTCACTACACCATCATATTGCTCCCCTCCCTCACTACACCATCATATTGCTCCCCTCCCTCACTACACCATCATATTGCTCCCCTCCCTCACTACACCATCATATTGCTCCCCTCCCTCACTACACCATCATATTGCTCCCCTCCCTCACTACACCATCATATTGCTCCCCTCCCTCACTACACCATCATATTGCTCCCCTCCCTCACTACACCATCATATTGCTCCCCTCCCTCACTACACCATCATATTGCTCCCCTCCCTCACTACACCATCATATTGCTCCCCTCCCTCACTACACCATCATATTGCTCCCCTCCCTCACTACACCATCATATTGCTCCCCTCCCTCACTACACCATCATAATGCTCCCCTCCCTCACTACACCATCATATTGCTCCCCTCCCTCACTACACCATCATATTGCTCCCCTCCCTCACTACACCATCATATTGCTCCCCTCCCTCACTACACCATCATATTGCTCCCCTCCCTCACTACACCATCATATTGCTCCCCTCCCTCACTACACCATCATATTGCTCCCCTCCCTCACTACACCATCATATTGCTCCCCTCCCTCACTACACCATCATATTGCTCCCCTCCCTCACTACACCATCATATTGCTCCCCTCCCTCACTACACCATCATATTGCTCCCCTCCCTCACTACACCATCATATTGCTCCCCTCCCTCACTACACCATCATATTGCTCCCCTCCCTCACTACACCATCATATTGCTCCCCTCCCTCACTACACCATCATATTGCTCCCCTCCCTCACTACACCATCATATTGCTCCCCTCCCTCACTACACCATCATATTGCTTCCCCTCCCTCACTACACCATCATATTGCTCCCCTCCCTCACTACACCATCATATGCTCCCCTCCCTCACTACACCATCATATTGCTCCCCTCCCTCACTACACCATCATATTGCTCCCCTCCCTCACTACACCATCATATTGCTCCCCTCCCTCACTACACCATCATATTGCTCCCCTCCCTCACTACACCATCATATTGCTCCCCTCCCTCACTACACCATCATATTGCTCCCCTCCCTCACTACACCATCATATTGCTCCCCTCCCTCACTACACCATCATATTGCTCCCCTCCCTCACTACACCATCATATTGCTCCCCTCCCTCACTACACCATCATATTGCTCCCCTCCCTCACTACACCATCATATTGCTCCCCTCCCTCACTACACCATCATATTGCTCCCCTCCCTCACTACACCATCATATTGCTCCCCTCCCTCACTACACCATCATATTGCTCCCCTCCCTCACTACACCATCATATTGCTCCCCTCCCTCACTACACCATCATATTGCTCCCCTCCCTCACTACACCATCATATTGCTCCCCTCCCTCACTACACCATCATATTGCTCCCCTCCCTCACTACACCATCATATTGCTCCCCTCCCTCACTACACCATCATATTGCTCCCCTCCCTCACTACACCATCATATTGCTCCCCTCCCTCACTACACCATCATATTGCTCCCCTCCCTCACTACACCATCATATTGCTCCCCTCCCTCACTACACCATCATATTGCTCCCCTCCCTCACTACACCATCATATTGCTCCCCTCCCTCACTACACCATCATATTGCTCCCCTCCCTCACTACTCCAACCTATTGCTTCCTCCCTCACTACTCCATCATTCCTTCTTTACTTGCCTCACTCTCCACCACCACCACCACCACTTCATCCACGCCTGATGGTTTATGATGTGGTTGTAATGTGTTGTTCCACCATCACGTGTACAACCATCTACCTCGCTGCAACACTCCCACAACAGTATACAGAAACCCGGGAACTTTACAAGTTAGAAGTCATGATAACTACAGTTTCTGAGGTAGACATTTATAGAAGATCAAATATATTCAGAGTAATATTGTTTTATAAACAAGGTATGCAGATGTTGTGTACCACTACGAAGATAATATTGGAGGTGTTATGTGATGACCACGACGTGGGACCTGGTCACATATAGCGTCTCCCTAACCTCCAGCACTGCCTTACTCCTGGGTTGATGCTCTTTAATCAAGACATAACATCCTGGTCTCACCAACTCTGGTGATAAGTTATCATTCATAGTATCTATCCACCTTGCTCTTATCAGCCTGGCTTGTCATTACTTTCGTCTCAGTAAACACGTGACGAAGAGTTTCCTCTACAGCCCTACCTGTGTGGCCCCAGCCTCGATGAAATGCAGGTCATCTTTGGCAACCCGCGCCCACCACCACAACACTGCATTATAAACCTTGTTAACCAACTTCCTGACATTACCAATCCCCCTGGACTCTACTTAACCTACCATCACAGCCACACACTAGCCCCCGGAGCCACTCACACCTCTCCTACGGCTTCTCTTACACTTAGTGTTAAGCAGGCTGGAGGATGCGAGGATCTACAACCAGATACATTACCTGGCATCATTACCAGGTGACCACCAGGCAACACACCACACCTCTCAACTGTGTCGTACATCAATAATAATAATAATAACAATGATAATAATAATGATAATAATAATAACAATAATAATAACAATAATTGATAATAATGATAATGATAATGATAATAATAATAATAATAATAATAATAATAATAATAATAATAATAATAATAATAATAATAATAATAATAAGAAGAAGAAGAAGAAGAAGAAGAATGACCGGTTTATCGTCACCAGCGGAAGACTCAATAAACAGATTAAATATATGCAACGGAATGACTCGGGATGTAAGAAAATGGGGAACGTGACACAAAATGTGTTTACTGTAGATGGAAGGTTGATGTTCAGCTGTTGTTGATGATGTGCACAGTGGGTGGGATGGGTTGTGGCTGGACGACCTTGATGTGTTTGTGGTGCTGGACTGTAACTCGGGGACAAGGGATCTCAGGTATCAGGTGATGGTGGCGAGATTGGTTCAGCAGTTTCTCGAACTGTTGGATGAGGAAGGAATGACAGCTGCCGGGAGCTGGGGGTTGTGGTAGTCGCTCCCTGACAGATGATGTAAGAGTGACCGAGGGTGATGATCTTCCCTGCCCTGCTCTGTAGGATATGTAATTAAGGAAGACGAAGCGGAGGAGGCATGGCCGTGTTTGGGAAGTATGAAAATATTGGAGATTTTCTTGCGTTAAACAGAGGGGGTTCAAGTGTCTTGAGTGAGTCTACGGTCGATGTAAAGACGATAACTGGAGACTTGATGACGTGTTTCCTTCAGCTGAGGTTATCATCCACAGTAACACGGAAAACCTTGGTGAACTGGACTACCTGGAGGGTGGCGGGCGGGGACTACAGGTGAGACCAGGTTAGGTCCTGATGTGGTTGATGTTGACATGATTAGCAGACCCGGGTCAATGCTCGAAGCCATCCTAGCCCAGCCTGGATGACCATGTAGTCGTCGATACTCAGGACAAAGCCATCAACGTACTTACATCGAACATGACATCCTCTACTAGACTCAGGGACACACAAGAGCCCCAGCTCTACGTCCTGAGGCACACCACGACGGCCACGCAGCAGTTACTCCTCACATTACCTCTGCACCTCCTCTCCAGTCCAACACGTACTGTGTTAATGTTGTATGTGTAGTCCACCTTTTCATCATGTTCTCTCCAAGGTCACCTCTGGTTCCCATGCCTCTCACTACCTCCTCCTCCTCTTCCTCCCCACCTCCTCCATCAACCAGGACCAAAACAAACGTGGCACCGGCCCACCCACACCACGTCACGTGGGTCTGCAGGAGGAACGTGTCAGGGGACGATCCATACCACACTCTCCACATTAAAGAGTTCTCGTCCAGGGTGACCGCGTCAAGCCTTCGGTAATCCCCGTCAAGCACTCTTACTGTACGACTTAAAGTTGTCTGTCTGGCTGACTGTGTTGCCGGGGTGACCCCGCCCCTCTGGGTGTGGTGATAGAGGTGACCCCGCCCTCTGGGTGTGGAGGTAGGGGTGACCCCGCCCTCTAGGTACCAGGGTGACTAGCTACACACAGTGTACGTTTGTATGTCAGACCACAGGATGAGCATCATCAATAACTCCAGCATGACGTCACATGACAATCTCTGGCCCCTCATGCACATCTCACCACCTCACATCATGACCAAACTAAAACTGGTCAACTACGTATAAATGAAACTTTCAAAGAAATAAAAATACATTTTCTTCAATGGTTCACGTGTGTTAGGAGACGGGTTCACGTGTGTTAGGAGACGGGTTCACGTGTGTTAGGAGACGGGTTCACGTGTGTTAGGAGACGGGTTCACGTGTGTTAGGAGACGGGTTCACGTGTGTTAGGAGACGGGTTTGAATATTCTACATAATGGTTAGGTTAGGTTATCATGTCCTCACGATGGTTCAGACATCTCGACCACCACAGAGCCGGACCAGCCGTTGGCTCTGACTCGGCCACTGAAACATCCTTCGTGTGACACGAGGAAATCAGTCCACTGGACGTAACAACCTGACAGATCAGTTAGATTGTCAAAGTTCAGTCTGAACCAACCAGGTGACCAGCGCAACACAGGTCAGGCATGTGCAAACATCATGAGCTGGTGCATAGTGAGGGAGATGAAGTAGTACCTACATAGGTAACAGAGAAGAGATACATTATTAACCACACAAATAACAACAGATATACAGACAAAATCACAGTTATAGCAGCGGGTACATAGATATCTGGAGAAAGAAACAACCTGGATAACTATAGATACATAGATATCTGGAGATAGAAACAACCTGGATAACTATAGATACATAGATATCTGGAGATAGAAACAACCTGGATAACTATAGATACATAGATATCTGGAGATAGAAACAACCTGGATAATTATAGATACACAGCACATTTTCCAGTATATTGTGTAGCAGGTGTGCTGAGGACAACGCCGCTACACTACCTCAACACACTGTCTTCTGTGACGAAATATAGAACCTTCAAGTGTGCTGACCTCCACCAGGCTGCCGGGGAGGGAAGGATCATGTACACCCCAGCTGTACACTAGGCTGCCGGGGAGGGAAGGATCATGTACATCCCAGGTGGTTCCTCACCAACACAGGGAAGTATGCTGATATGCAGCCGTGTACGTAGAGGGAGAGAAGGCATGTGTAAGCCACATTACCTTAGTCTTATTTGAAATATAAAGAATCATGAAACGGAAAAAGGAAAGACAAGGGAAAGTATTTACGAATCTTCGTAGAAGGTTAAAAACCTGACTTTTGACATTTGTCACGTCATAGTTATAGGGAAAGTCATGAGAGGGTAGAGAGTTGCAGCGCTTCGACGTGTAGGGAAAGAAGCAGGTATCAAAGCGTCCCACCCTTGAGTTGCCAACAGCCACACAGCATTCATGCGATGCGTGGTCTGGCTAATGGTGGGGGCACACAAGCAGCCAGCTCTCAGAACAAAAAGCAAAGTAATACCTATAGAAGAGGGGAAGTAAACCAACATTGCGGCGTAGGGGAAGGGGGACAAGTTTAGAAGTTAGCCGGGGACAGTTTATAAGTCGGACCGCCTCCGACTCATCTCTGTCAAGTAAGGATACCAAGCTAGAACCACCCCAGATGTGAGAGCAGTACTTCATACAAGGACGAATAAATCCCTTGTACAAACGGAGCAACTGTTCAGAAGAGAAGTTTCGACATCTAAACACGACATCCAGTTTCTTAGAGGCAGACTTAACTATTACCGTAATGTGGGGTTTTCAAGAAAAGGTGGATGTTACAGTAATACCAAGTACGTTTATTGAGTCAAGAGGTGTAATTACAGAACCGTGAAAGGAGAGAAGAGAGTGATGAAGAGTTTTCGATAGGGAGATGAGTAGAAACTGGGTCTTAGAGGCATTAAACTTAACTAGATTTCGTCTACCCCACTGAGATATCCTATCCAAGTCTGAGTTTATTGAGGAAGATGTGTCAAGACGAGATGCAGATCGAGTGAGACAAGAGGGAGCAGAACTGAAGGATGTGGATGAAAGCAGTGTTGAGTCGTCAGCGTATGAGTGTATTGGATTATTTGTGGAGGAGAGGAAATGGTTGAATAAAAGGAGAAAATGTGTAGGGGACAGAACAGAACTTTGAGGGACGCTGCTGTTGATTGAGAAAAGAGGGGAGGCTGATCCGTCAACAACCAGAGATAGATATGCCAGACAAGAAGCTAGATATGAAGAAGCAAAGTGAGGGAGGGAAGCCAAAAGAGGGGAGCTTAGAGGTGAGACCCCCATGCCACACCCTGTCAAACTCCTTGGATATGTCGAGGACAACTACACTCGACTCCCCAAAATCTTTCAGGGATGATGACCATACATTAGTAAGACAGGAAACAATATCACCAGTGGATCTCGCCTTACGGAAGCCATACTGGTGATCAGAGAGAAGACTGTGTTTTTCGAGACGTTTAAGGATGAGAGTTGAGGAGGGATTCAAAGACTTTGGAAATGGTGGATGTGAAAACAACAGGACGATAGTTAGAGGGGTCAGAACGCTCACCTTTCTTAGGGATGGGATGTATCAATCAATGTATGCTTCCATGGCGAAGGAACAGAGTAGACGAGCAAGCACAAGGTGCAGGTTCAGCGGTACACTCTTTCAGTACACTGGGATGGATGCCATCAAGCCCATAAGCCTTGCTTGTGTCCACAGAGACAAGCACTTCTCGGACAGTCCGAAAAGAGATTACGGGAAGAGGCATAGGGGTAGTAAGAGGCGCATCAGGGGATGAAGTCATCCAAGGTGAAGCTAGAGTTGAAATGGAAACCATAGAGTGTTGCTTTGTCTACGGGAGTGAGTTATAGTACCGTCAGAAAGGAAAAGTGAAGGAAAGGTAGAGCGACAGAAGTTAGAGAGATGCCCTTAGCTAAAGACCAGAAAGACCTATCAGTGAATGACAAGGACAGGTGATCACACTTCCTTTAAATAAAGAAACGCTTCGCCTCACGGGTACGTGCTTGCAACGATTACGTGAACTTATGAAAGCTTATGATGAGTATAATCAACCCTGCTTATGATGAGTATGATTAACCCTGCTTATGTTAAGTATAATTAACCCTGCTTATGATAAGTATAATCAACCTTGTTTATGATAAAATATAACAACTCTGGTTCCGTGGATTCGCCACCATCTCGCTAGAAAACCTCAAACCGTTCTCAATAAACCCGTCCCTCTCCGGAAACCTCCCCTAACACGTTCCAATACAACTTAGTCACTTAAGAAATATCGCTCTTTGTCTGTAAACACCACTTTCGAAAATTATTTTCACTTTAATCTTTAGATAAGCTTTATCTTTAACATTACTTCCTCAAAGAACATCTCGTCCCTCACCATTCATAAACTTGTCCCTCCTCCAAATACTGTACGCACCTCTTGACAAATATTTTTTCTCTTAGACATCGTTTCTCTCCTCGGAAACATATTCTCTCTAATGAAAGCCAGGTGAAACCTGCCTCTCTGAATAGTAATTCCTATCAAGTTTAGGACGTCCCTTGTCCGACACCTGGGTTGAGGACGTTCCCTGTTCGACGCCCAGCAGCTCACTACGAACCCAACCTTGGATGTCGACGACAACCCCAGCAGTTCACAACACTAACAAGCGTGACTGTAGTACTACACATTACAGTCCATCATTAGTTATCTTACGTTTTTGGAGACGTACCAAAGTTAGGTTAATAACAACATGGAGGTGACGCTAGTGGGTGGGTGGAAGAGGAGCATCAGCCAGGGTCGGGGAAGAGTGGTGGAACACAGGACTGGAGGAGCCATCACGTCGGGCACCATACCAAGGTAATGCTGCCACCACATCATCCCCACATAACCTCAGTATGATAGACACTACCCGGGGCAGCAGCAGCAGCCACATCTCCCTCTCATGTCTCCTGATCATAGTGTCTCCATATTGTGCCCCAACACCTCACACCTTCTCTCCCACCCTGCCTTATAGTGACCGCCCATCCGTCCCTCTTCTCCACCAGAGACCCGCACCAGGGAGGCTGCACTGTCCAGAACCATCACGTGTGTCTCTACATCTAGACACCAGAGAGAAGTATCATGACATTACCCTACAACACCGCCACTACAAGAGGCACCAGATCCTGCACCACGTCATATCACTAAAACACAAGTCATCCTACATGATGTAGGATATCTCAAAATGATTACTCCTACATTCTTAATAGTATATATCCTACAACACTCCAGATGATCTACAATGCAGATATCATACATGACAAAAGATATTCTCGCACAAAATGTAGCCTAAAGAACAGAATTATCCTACAACCGACCGGACATCCTACAACATACCACATACTCATCATCAGGTTTCTAACAAGATGTTTCATACCCAACAACAACATAGCCAGAAAATTGGCAGCACAAGATATACATCATCGTACACTACACGTTATCCTGTACGACACAAGATGTACAACATTACATTAGATAATCTACAAGATGTGAGGTGTTCTGCAGCACGCTAGATATTTTTGCAGCTTATCCTGCATAAATTAGATATCCCTTAAAACAACAGGATTCTACATCACAACAGATATCCTACGGTGCATGAGATATCCTCTTTGATGACATCAGATATGCCGTTATCCTACACAGTATTCAGCGCTGTAAGGTACTGATATCATACTATAAGGCACTGACATCATATACGGTAGACATCATCTACGGTACTGTCCAAAACACACCAGATAAAGAAAGAACATCCTACAAGGGCATGACATAACATCCTACAAGGCATGACATCCTATAAGAGACCATGTCTCCAGCCATTCGCCACACACGACATCATACAACAGTAGCAATCCTACAATATGTGCAACATCTTACAGTGTGATGATATCCTATAACACATTGGTTATCCTACAACATCTAAAACATTTTGGAATACTGATATCTTACAGCACAAAGATGGTCCCAGAATTAGAAAGCTGAGTTACAGAGAAAGGCTACAGGCCTTAAATTTGCTTTCCATGAAAAAGAGAAGTGAGGGGTGACTTGATCACAACATTTAAATTTTTAAACGGATTTGGAGACATAGACAGTGAATAGTTCTTCGAGAGATGTGGGGACACAACAACCAGATGAAATTAAGCAAGGAGGAGGAGGAAGTGGCTCATGCAGGGAGCACACACAACATGGGAAGGTTGTATGACGGCAGAGTATGTCGTAGAGGCGGAGCCCCGCGAGTTTACGTGGTACGGCCCCGTGTCTGACCCGGTCACCGGCCAGCAGGAGACAGTAACCAAGGTTGACCCCTGCCTCATCTGAGGAGAGATGTGGAAGAGAGAGAGACGTGGGGGATGGATTCTCCACCGTGAATCACTGTCTTCCACCAGCAATGTTGATCGTCTCCTGGCGGGACAAGCGGTAGTTACAACACCAAGATGAGGCTACCACTAGAAACGTTCACTCTTCTCACATTGAGACAACTGCACTCTGTACAAGGCAGTTAACTCACGACTCCGCCTCACCTAAAGTCAAGCAGGCAGTACAAACCAGTAAATAAGACGAACTAATTTCCAGTCTTCACAGGCGTGACCTCGTGGCTCAGGTGTCAGGATATGACCCTGGCTCCACAGTAGGACCACGTCCCCAGCTTGAGCCAGTACTGTGGTCAGCGTTGGCCACCCCACTTGCTGACACCACAGAGCAGAGGGTCGGGCTAACACCACCGCTCCCGCACCCAGACGCTTTGGTTTACTGTTAACTAACTATCACTCTGCTGTTGGTGGCGACACACCTTCCTTACACCTTCCTAAAAATCCAGTTATCTAACAAGATAGTTCAGGTCTGACCACAAAATACCTTTTCTTCAATGCTAAGCGTTCTCCTGCCGAGGACGTGTGCATGCTGGCGCTACCAGATCATCCCTCGTATTACAAGGTAAGAAGCCATCACACACCCTGGTCATTCATCCCCAGTTATAATATCACTGACGTCCAAAATACGTTTACTTTTCCTTAATGTTTCTAGATTATATTTCTCAAGTGTCATTTTCTATTAGATTGTTTCCAGTCCCATGGGTCACATCACATACAAAGCTTCCACCACATCATATACATTCCTCACCCACGGCCACCAGTGGATCAATGATGGACTTTCAAACTTATAAATCATTCCTAACGATAAACCAACGTGTGTAGTGCAAGCATTCCAGCAGAACATGCCTCCTTAATGCCTCCTTCACAACCGCTGCCCAGCCATCCCTTGGGATCCATCTGGCGGGGATGAGTTCTCTCACCCCACATGTCTCGCGAGGTCCACTCCTCTCCTGCTCCTACCATCTACTACTACTACTACTGTGTATCTTTTTAGCCAGCCCATGACCTGCCATACACTCTCCACGTAGGACTTCATCACATTTTCATGCATATGTCTTCCTGATATACTCCACCACACTTTACACATCTTCATTTCTCGTCCCAACTCTCCTCCTGCCACAACACACACGTTATACAGTCCTTCAGCATGTGTTAGTCGTGAGGTACACACACGTGGGTCTCACACCCATACATCGCCAGTGATGACCGATCACTCCCTCCTTCCTTCCTACGTGCACTATGTTCAACGTTTTCCATCACCAAGCTCTCAGTGGACGTCATGTTCTACCCTGCATGACGGGACTGTGATGGTCACCTGGTCGACGTGTGCACTTACCTCATGTCTGACTCGTGTACTTCATCATGCAGACTGAAGCCATCATCAACCATCAGGTGAGGTGTGATCACACGGACCAGGATTAACCCTCCTCCATACATCATGCACCCTCCTCCACAGCTCTTCATCCACCCTCCTCCACAGCTCTTCATCCACCTCATGTAACCACACAGCCGCCACTTCCACTCTGTTTCTCTCAGTAGTATAAGCATTCCCCAGTCATAACCACACCACACTACAGCGCACCACCAGGTCATCAATCCTTGGTTACCACACTAACCCTCACTAACTAACCACCAGTCCATAATCACGACCAATTAGTGAACCACAGTTCTTAACCAAACTAACGTACTTTGTTTACTATCATAACTTCGTTACGGCTCTCTCCTTCATCATAACTCTGTCTTGCTCCCGAGAGCCACAGCCTGACGACCGATCTTCCTGAACCTTACTGTGATTAAGCAACCTTTACATGTACACACACACACACACACACACACACACACACACACCTACATCATCACCACCACCACGCTACATCATCACCATCACGCTTCATCATCATCTTCATCATCATCATCCTCTACATGTTACCAGGAAGTCAACACTTCTTTAAATCACCTGCTGTACTATCCTGTCTCCATCTACAGTGATGGGTGGGGAGGAGCCTTCTGCTGTACTATCCTGTCTCCATCTACAGTGATGGGTGGGGAGGAGCCTTCTGCTGTACTATCCTGTCTCCATCTACAGTGATGGGTGGGGAGAAGCCTTCTGCTGTACTATCCTGTCTCCATCTACAGTGGTGGGTGGGGAGGAGCCTTCTGCTGTACTATCCTGTCTCCATCTACAGTGGTGGGTGGGGAGGAGCCTTCTGCTGTACTATTCTGTCTCCATCTACAGTGGTGGGTGGGGAGGAGCCTTCTGCTGTACTATCCTGTCTCTATCTAGTGGTGGGTGGGGAGGAGCCTTCTGCTGTACTATCCTGTCTCCATCTACAGTAATGGGTGGGGAGAAGCCTTCTGCTGTACTATCCTGTCTCCATCTACAGTGGTGGGTGGGGAGGAGCCTTCTGCTGTACTATCCTGTCTCTATCTACAGTGGTGGGTGGGGAGGAGCCTTCTGCTGTACTATCCTGTCTCCATCTACAGTGGTGGGTGGAGAGGAGCCTTCTGCTGTACTATCATGTCTCCATCTACAGTGGTGGGTGGGGAAGAGCCTTCTGCTGTACTATCCTGTCTCCATCTATAGTGGTGGGTGGGGAGGAGCATTCTGCTGTACTATCCTGTCTCCATCTATAGTGGTGGGTGGGGAGGAGCCTTCTGCTGTACTATCCTGTCTCCATCTACAGTGGTGGGTGGGGAGGAGCCTTCTGCTGTACTATCCTGTCTCCATCTACAGTGATGGGTGGGGAGGAGCCTTCTGCTGTACTATCCTGTCTCCATCTACAGTGATGGGTGGGGAGGAGCCTTCTGCTGTACTATCCTGTCTCCATCTACAGTGGTGGGTGGGGAGGAGCCTTCTGCTGTACTATCCTGTCTCCATCTACAGTGGTGGGTGGGGAGGAGCCTTCTGCTGTACTATCATGTCTCCATCTACAGTGGTGGGTGGGGAGGAGCCTTCTGCTGTACTATCCTGTCTCCATCTACAGTGATGGGTGGGGAGGAGCCTTCTGCTGTACTATCCTGTCTCCATCTACAGTGGTGGGTGGGGAGAAGCCTTCTGCTGTACTATCCTGTCTCCATCTATAGTGGTGGGTGGGGGAGGAGCCTTCTGCTGTACTATCCTGTGTCCATCTACAGTGGTGGGTGGGGAGGAGCCTTCTGCTGTACTATCCTGTGTCCATCTACAGTGATGGGTGGGGAGGAGCCTTCTGCTGTACTATCCTGTCTCCATCTACAGTGGTGGGTGGGGAGAAGCCTTCTGCTGTACTATCCTGTCTCCATCTACAGTGGTGGGTGGGGAGAAGCCTTCTGCTGTACTATCCTGTCTCCATCTATAGTGGTGGGTGGGGAGAAGCCTTCTGCTGTACTATCCTGTCTCCATCTACAGTGGTGGGTGGGGAGAAGCCTTCTGCTGTACTATCCTGTCTCCATCTACAGTGGTGGGTGGGGAGGAGTCTTCTGCTGTACTATCCTGTCTCCATCTACAGTGGTGGGTGGGGAGAAGCCTTCTGCTGTACTATCCTGTCTCCATCTACAGTGGTGGGTGGGGAGAAGCCTTCTGCTGTACTATCCTGTCTCCATCTACAGTGGTGGGTGGGGAGGAGCATTCTGCTGTACTATCCTGTCTCCATCTATAGTGGTGGGTGGGGAGGAGCCTTCTGCTGTACTATCCTGTCTCCATCTACAGTGGTGGGTGGGGAGGAGCATTCTGCTGTACTATCCTGTCTCCATCTATAGTGGTGGGTGGGGAGGAGCCTTCTGCTGTACTATCCTGTCTCCATCTATAGTGGTGGGTGGGGAGGAGCCTTCTGCTGTACTATCCTGTCTCCATCTACAGTGGTGGGTGGGGAGGAGCATTCTGCTGTACTATCCTGTCTCCATCTATAGTGGTGGGTGGGGAGGAGCCTTCTGCTGTACTATCCTGTCTCCATCTACAGTGGTGGGTGGGGAGAAGCCTTCTGCTGTACTATCCTGTCTCCATCTACAGTGGTGGGTGGGGAGAAGCCTTCTGCTGTACTGTCCCGAGTATGGTAGTGAAGAGTAGACTGGCTAATCACAGACCTGCACACCATGTGTACCCAGTGGTAGACCAGCTAATTATAGACCTACACAGCATGTGTACCCAGTGGCAGACTGGCTAATCACAGAGACACAAACCATGTGTACCCAGTGGTAGCGTCCGGAGACACAGCCCTTAACACCCCAACCGTCCTGAGGGCTGAATGGTTGTGGTTATTGTATAGTTGTAAGTTTACAACCATAAGACGACCATGGCATCAGGAGTGAGCCAGGGGGTTAGGCTCATCTACCAGTATCCACGTCAAGATAAACCAGAGCTGACCTTCTCGTGCTGACCAAAGCTGACCTCGTGCTGACCGAAGCTAACCTTCTCGTGCTGACTAGAGCTGACCTTCCAGGACTAAACTGAGGGCACCAAGAACTGTAGGTCAGCAGAACTAACCTGACCTGACCTGACAGTACCAGCAATGATCTGATCTACCAGTGTTGTCAGGAATGACCTAACCTAACCTGACCTGACCTGACCTGACCTGACCTAACCTAACCTAACCTGACCTGACAGTACCAGCAATGATCTGATCTACCAGTGTTGTCAGGAATGACCTAACCTAACCTAACCTGACCTGACCTGACCTAACCTAACCTAACCTAACCTGACTTGACCTGACCTGACCTGACCTAACCTAACCTAACCTAACCTAACCTAACCTAACCTAACCTGACCTGACCTAACCTATCACAAAAGTTACCATTAGTGACCTGAGTTGACCTCTGTCTCCCAGCCTTCCATTGTCCGGTGCTGTTCGTCCTCCAGGATGACCGTGTTTGTGGCGAGCAATGAGGGTACAGTGTGTCCCTCCTCCTGTGTCCTCCTCATCCTCACTCCCTCACAATCACTGACTCATACTGCCACTGTAAGTCATCAGGTCCCTCCCTCCCTCCCTCCCTCCCTCCCTCCCTCCATCTTACTAATCAATATATTGTTTCTCCTTCTCTACTCGCCCCCACCCCCCATACTGCTGATCCTTGTGTGTCCAGCCCCATTACCTCCCTCCCCCACCCCACCCCACCCCACAACGAACATCCTGACCTGGCCTGACCTGACCTGCTGACCTCGTCAACCATGATTCCTCCCCTGGCTCTCCAGGAAGGATCCTCACTACACAACTATATCCCTGTGGTCAGGTCAGGTCAGGTCAGGTCGGCTCGTACCCGGCCTCACTCCTGCCGCAGCTGTGAGGGAGGGCGCGATGCCCCCTGCCACACAAGGGAAGGGGGCCTTCCTCTGTACCACCCAGCCACAGATAACCTGGTGTGGCGACGACCCTTGGCTGCTCACCACACTCAACACAACACTACGACCCCAGCAGCACTGCCGACCTTAGGTCACTGTGTTCCACGCTGGAAGCCACAACAACACACTGTTCAAGACAGAGCCGCCGCGAGCGATCCTGGAAGGCTGAAAATGGAGGACTTACTGCGTGCAGCGGTCCAGAGTCTGGAGGGCTGGGCTGGGACTGGTGCTGGAGGCCTCGCGTGGAGCCTGGCGGGAAAGTCGGCGGCGCGGGGACGGGAGGACGCGGTGGCGGGCCGCCCCCTGGTTGGTCGGCGCACGCTGCCACATTTCTGAATTCATGTCGATATGCTGGGTAAGCGCACGATCATTGGTTCATAATCGGCGCTTGGCCGGTTTGATTGGTTGGCGTGGGCGCCCCTCTAATGATGGCGACCAATGGGATGCGGTCACCGGGGATTACGTCAACATAAGTGGGCGGGGCTTGGAACGAGTGTCGGGAGTAACCGTGGCGCTCTGAGAAATACTGGGAAAAATAATGCCGTGAGCTTGATTCAGCGAATGGATTTAAATCTGTATTTCGAATAACAAGACGAACTGAAGAACAACATTTCATCCAGGCCTCTCACAGACGATAAATGGCCATAACTCTTGCTAACTCTGAGTCAGACGTTACTGAAATGACGAGTTACATACAGGTCTGAAGTGCAGGAGGTCGGTCGACCTTACCTTCAGCAACACGGGTGTAAAGATCTATAATGGAGAGACAGTGGGCGTCTGGGAACCCCTGATGCAAAAATCGATAAGATTATGAACATTCGAACAGCAGAGCTTAAAGCATAGCTGCCGGGAGGCTGGCCTGTGGGTGGAGGCAGAGACCGGGGGGCGCCGCACCGACCTGCTCCTGCCAACAATGGTGGCTGAGCCCAGGTTGCCAGAGCCATGACACTCTTGCTGGCCTCCTGCATCGCTCCTACACCCCCCACCCCAGACCCGCCCCTCACTCCACCACCACTACAACCACGCACCAGCCTCCACTTCCAACCACAGCTAACAACCTCCAAATGTGAACAGCCTTGAGTCACACTTACCCTTCTCAATTTTCCTCAGCTAACAGGGAAGGTGGACCCAGCTGACGATGAGGACAGGAACTTGCCACAGCCGTCCACCACAACAACACATACGTACCCACACATACCACAGCTACACCGCTTCTCATCAACAACCAACTGGTATTCATCACAAACACTACAACGCTTACCACTACAGCTATCATGTATACCACCTCCAGAGCGACGATTATCAACTACAGCTAAGATACAATCAACAATAACCACAGATAAAAAATCTTAACAGCGAAAGCAGCTAAGATACACTCCACTACAGTCACAATGAGGTTATCCTTCATCACAACCACAGCTAATATACACTCCACCACAACCAGAGCTAAGATACACTCCACCACAACTTCAGCAAGAATACATACCACTACAACCACAACTAGGATACACACCACCACAACCACAGCAAGAATACATACCACTACAACCACAACTAGGATACACACCACTACATCATCAGCTATGGTTAAGCTGAACGTCACATCAATCAACACTAGGAAACAGCACAGCAGTCATAAACACAGCAAGGGATACACATACCAAACAAAGCTATAATACACATTGCATCAAACACAGCAAGGGTAAACGCCACTACTTCAACCACAGCGAGTATACACAGCGCTACAACTACATCAGTCAGTTGAATAAATATCATTACAACTATATCAGCCACAGCTAGGACACATATTACCACAACCACAGCTAGTATACATACCAAATCAACCATAGCTAGGACACATATTACCACAACCACAGCTAGGATACATACCAAATCAACCACAGCTAGTATACATATTACCACAACCACAGGTAAGATACATACCAAATCAACCACAGCTAGGATACATATTACCACAACCAAATCTAGGATACATACCAAATCAACCACAGCTAGGATACATATTACCACAACCAAATCTAGGATACATACCAAATCAACCACAGCTAGGATACATATTACCACAACCAAATATAGGATACATACCAAATCAACCACAGCTAGGATACGTATTACCACAACCACAGCTAGGATACATACCAAATCAACCACAGCTAGGATACATATATCAACCATAGCTAAGACACATACCAAACCAACCACAGCTAGGATACATACCAAATCAACAACAGTAGGATACATACCCAATCAACCACACCTAGGATAGATATCATATCAACCACAGCTAGGTTTTTATCACCACAACCACAGCTAGGAAACACCACCACAACCTCAGCTAAGATATACTCCATCACAATCACAACTAGGAAACCACCACAGACTCAGCTAAGATATACTCCATCACAACCACAGTTAGGAAATACATCACACCAACATCAAAATACACATTACCACAACTACAGCTAGTATACACATGACCACAACCACAGCTAGGATACATATCACCACAACCACAGCTAGGATACACATAACCACAACCACAGCTAAGATACATATTACCACAACCACAGCTAGGATACATATTTCCACAACCACAGCTAGAATACACATGACCACCACAGCTAGGATACACATGACCACAACCACAGCTAGGATACATATCACCACAACCACAGCTAGGATACACATGACCACAACCACAGCTAGGATACATATCACCACAACCACAGCTAGGATACACATGACCACAACCACAGCTAGGATACATATTACCACAACCACAGCTAGGATGCACATGACCACAATCACAGCTAGGATACACATGACCACAACCACAGCTAGGGTACATATTACCACAACCACAGCTGGGATACACGACCACAACCACAGCTAGGATACACATGACCTCAACCACACTAGGATACACATGACCACAACCACAGCTAGGATACACATGACCACAACCACAGCTACGATACATATTACCACAACCACAGCTAGGATACACATGACCACAACCACGACTAGGATACATATCACCACAACCATAGCCAGGACACATAAGACCACAACCATAGCTAGGATACACAATGACCACAGCCACAGCTAGGATGCACATAATCACAACCACAGCTAGGATACACATGACCACAACCACAGCTAGGATTCACATGACCACAACCACAGCTAGGATACACATGACCACACCACAGCTAGGATACATATTTCCACAACCACAGCTAGGATACATATGACCACAACAACAGCTAGGATACATATGACCACAACCACAGCTAGGATACACATGACCACAACCACAGCTAGGATACACGTGACCACAACCACAGCTAGGAGACATATTACCACAAATACAGTTAGGCTATACATGACCACAACCTCATCTAGGATACACATGACCACAGCCAAAGCTAGGATACATATTACCACAGCCACAGCTAGGATACACATGACCACAGCCACAGCTAGGATACACATAACCTCAACCACAGCTAGGATACACATGACCACAAACCACAGCTAGGATTCACATGACCACAATCACAGCTATACATGACCACAACCACAGCTAGGACACATATTACCACAACTACAGCTAGGATACACATAACCACAACCACAGCTAGGATACATATGACCACAACCACAGCTAGGATACACATGACCACAAACACAGTTAGGAAACACAATGACTACAACCACAGCTAGGATACACATCACCACAACCACAGCTAGGATACACATGACCACAACCACAGCTAGGATACAAATGACCACAACCACAGCTAAGATACACATGACCACAATCACAGCTAAGATAAACATAACCACAGCCACAGCTAAGATACACATAACCACAACCACAGCTAGGATACACATGACCACAGTTAAGATATACACCACATCGACCAAGGTTAGGGTGTACACTTACTTCCACAACTATAGTACATTATCAACCATCATAATTACCCAGGATATGAACCATATTAGTACCCAGGATATTAATCATTATAGTTAACAAATATTACAACCAGCAGGTGTTATCACAACCTGAACCTGTGGTCATAACCAACATGATGGTTCCTCCCCTTTCCTTCGTTACTTCTGCTTAATACAGCAAGCATGACCTCAGCAGTGGTGGCAGGAGGGTCACCAAGCTGATAGTGACCTCAGCAGTGGTGGCAGGAGGGCCGCCAGGCTGACAGTGGCCTCAGCAGTGGTGGCAGGAGGGCCGCCAGGCTGACAGTGGCCTCAGCAGTGGTGGCAGGAGGGCCGCCAGGCTGACAGTGGCCTCAGCAGTGGTGGCAGGAGGAGCTCCTAGCTGTTAGTGACCTCAGCAGTGGTGGCAGGAGGGCCGCCAGGCTGACAGTGGCCTCAGCAGTGGTGGCAGGAGGGCCGCCAGGCTGACAGTGGCCTCAGCAGTGGTGGCAGGAGGGCCGCCAGGCTGACAGTGGCCTCAGCAGTGGTGGCAGGAGGAGCGCCTAGCTGTTAGTGACCTCAGCAGTGGTGGCAGGAGGAGCGCCAAGCCAGGCCAGCACCACTAAAGCTGTACCCTTCACCTGGCCACCACACCACACCACACCACATAATACCACACCACATCACACCACACCACACCACACCACACCACACCACATAATACCACATAACACCACACCACATCACACCACACCACACCACATAACACCACACCACACCACACCACATAACACCACACCACATCACACCACACCACACCACACCACATAACACCATACCATACCACACCACATAACACCACACCACGCCACACCACACCACACCACACCACATAATACCACATAACACCACACCACACCACACCACACCACACCACATAATACCACATAACACCACACCACACCACACCACACCACACCACATCACACCACACCACACCACATAACACCACACCACACCACACCACATCACACCACACCACACCACACCACACCACACCACACCACATAATACCACATAACACCACACCACACCACACCACACCACACCACATAATACCACATAACACCACACCACATCACACCACACCACACCACATAACACCACACCACACCACACCACATCACACCACACCACATCACACCACACCACACCACACCACATAACACCATACCATACCACACCACATAACACCACACCACGCCACACCACACCACACCACACCACACCACACCACACCACACCACATAACACCATACCACACCACACCACACCACACCACACCACACCACACCACACTACATCACACCACACCACACCACACCACATAACACCATACCACACCACACCACACCACACCACACCACACTACATCACACCACACCACACCACACCACATAACACCATACCACACCACACCACATCACACCACACCACACCACATAACACCACACCACACCACACCACATAACACCACATAACACCACACCACATCACACCACACCACACCACACCACATAACACCATACCACACCACACCACACCACACCACACCACACCACACTACATCACACCACACCACACCACACCACATAACACCATACCACACCACACCACACCACACCACACCACACCATACCACAACACACCACACGACACCACACCACATCACACCACACCACACCACACCACATAACACCATACCACACCACACCACACCACACCACACCACACCACATAATACCACATAACACCACACCACATCACACCACACCACACCACATAACACCACACCACACCACACCACATAACACCACATAACACCACACCACATCACACCACACCACACCACACCACATAACACCATACCACACCACACCACACCACACCACACTACATCACACCACACCACACCACACCACATAACACCATACCACACCACACCACACCACACCACATAACACCATACCACAACACACCACACGACATCACACCACACCATACCACACCACATAACACCACACCACACCAAACCACACCACATAACACATAACACCATACCACACCACACCACACCACACCACATAACACCATACCATACCACCACACCACACCACATAACACCATACCACACCACACCACACTACACCATATCACAGCACACAACATAACACCATAACACACCACACCACATCACAGCACACCACATAACACCATACCACAACACACCACACGACACCACACCACACCATACCACACCACATAACACCACACCACACCAAACCACACCACATAACACCACACCACATAACACCACATAACACCACACCACATGACACCACACCACACCACGCCACATAACACCACACCACACCACATAACACCACACCACATGACACCACACCACACCACACCACATACCACCACACCACACCACATAACACCACACCACATGACACCACACCACAGCACCACACCACATGACACCACACCACATAACACCACATAACAACACACCACACCATACCACATAACACGACACCGCTAATTCATATCGCTCTCACCATCACCCAGACTAGGCTAAGCGTCACCTCATGACAAGTATACTGTGTGAGGAGCCCTGATGACGAGCGATATACTGTGTGAGGAGCCCTGATGACGGCACATACAAATACGTATCAACATATACACATATACATACATATACATACATACATATGTACATATTCATACTAGCTTGCCTTTATCCATTCCTGGCGCTACCCCACCCCACAGGAAACAGCATCGCTACCCCCTGCTTCAGCGAGGTAGCGCCAGCATTACAGACGAGGGAGGCGAAGGTAACACGCCACTGGTACACAAGTGTGTGGTGGTCGGGTGTGGCAGGCACTGTATGATGTGGTCAAGACAGGAAAATGTTTACAGATTTTGCCTACGACAAAGCAATCCAGCCTACGTCAACCCTCTCGTATATTCATGTTACAATTCTTTGTGTATTTGATAAGAAAAGATTCATTGATGTTTCTCTTGATCACAGAGTTGCAGGTTATAACTGAATTAGCATTATTCCAGTCAATACAATGGTCATAATTCACAAAGGAATTCAAACAGCAACAGACCAGTTGGTGATTCCGAGTGTGTTTGTGATGGTGGAAGGTAACATGAGAAACTCATACATTAATGAGGTCAAAGTTACAGAGAATATCCTGCAAATTGTCACTGTTGTTATGGCGGCGCAAATAATGAAAAGTTTTGGACTTGAAGCCAAGTATTTATCAAGTCTATTCTTAGCGTGTCTATAATGCTGCTCTCAACCACTCTAACTGGCAAATTGCTCCATATCTTAACAATCCTGTTGAAGAAAAGTACTTCACCTCATCCCAGGTAAAATGTCAGTGCACGAGTTTACATCCATTATTATGAATAGAATCACAAGAATCAAGTTCTAAGTAACTTAATCAAGATTATCAAAGACTTTGATCATATTGAATACCTCTGACCCTTCTCTTTTCTAAGCTAAGCAGATTCCAGTCGTTTAATGTGATCTCGCAGGATTTCTTTCTCAGTCCAGGAATCATCTTGGTAGCTGGACGCTGGCTGTGTTCTTTCCATGATGTCTATGTTTACTTTTAGGTCGGGTCACCAAAACGTAACCCAATATTCAAGATGTGGACGAACTAACGAACTGTAGAGGTAGCATGATTTCCCTGTACTTAAGCCGAATGCTGTAAATATGAATCCAAGAATTTTGTTCGTTCTTTTCACTGCTTCTGGGCACTGTTTTCTTGTTCACAGGTCACCAGAGATTATCAAGCCCTAATCTAACCTTCAATGACCTTTTTGCGGTTCAACAGAATTCATACTGTAGCTTGCATCTTCATCTTCCCTCCATGTATGTAAAGCTTCGCACTTATCCATAATAGAGTTCATTTACCACCTATGAGCCCAGTCCACCAATTTATCTACATCAGTCTGAAGCTGTAGACGTTCAAGTTCATTTGTATATGTATTTCCCAGTTTTATATCATCAGCGAATATTGATATCTTGCAATGCAGCTCAAGATCAATATCATTAACATATATGATTGAGAGGGTGAAGGCATGTACAGAGCATCAGATTGGGGAAGAGCAGTGTGGTTTCAGAAGTGGTAGAGGATGTGTGGATCAGGTGTTTGCTTTGAAGAATGTATGTGAGAAATACTTAGAAAAGCAAATGGATTTGTATGTAGCATTTATGGATCTGGAGAAGGCATATGATAGAGTTGATAGAGATGCTCTGTGGAAGGTATTAAGAATATATGGTGTGGGAGGCAAGTTGTTAGAAGCAGAGAAAAGTTTTTATCGAGGATGTAAGGCATGTGTACGTGTAGGAAGAGAGGAAAGTGATTGGTTCTCAGTGAATGTAGGTTTGCGGCAGGGGTGTGTGATGTCTCCATGGTTGTTTAATTTGTTTATGGATGGGGTTGTTAGGGAGGTAAATGCAAGAGTCTTGGAAAGAGGGGCAAGTATGAAGTCTGTTGGGGATGAGAGAGCTTGGGAAGTGAGTCAGTTGTTGTTCGCTGATGATACAGCGCTGGTGGCGGATTCATGTGAGAAACTGCAGAAGCTGGTGACGGAGTTTGGTAAAGTGTGTGGAAGAAGAAAGTTAAGAGTAAATGTGAATAAGAGCAAGGTTATTAGGTACAGTAGGGTTGAGGGTCAAGTCAATTGGGAGGTGAGTTTGAATGGAGAAAAACTGGAGGAAGTGAAGTGTTTTAGATATCTGGGAGTGGATCTGTCAGCGGATGGAACCATGGAAGCGGAAGTGGATCATAGGGTGGGGGAGGGGGCGAAAATTTTGGGAGCCTTGAAAAATGTGTGGAAGTCGAGAACATTATCCCGGAAAGCAAAAATGGGTATGTTTGAAGGAATAGTAGTTCCAACAATGTTGTATGGTTGCGAGGCGTGGGCTATGGATAGAGTTGTGCGCAGGAGGATGGATGTGCTGGAAATGAGATGTTTGAGGACAATGTGTGGTGTGAGGTGGTTTGATCGAGTAAGTAACGTAAGGGTAAGAGAGATGTGTGGAAATAAAAAGAGCGTGGTTGAGAGAGCAGAAGAGGGTGTTTTGAAATGGTTTGGGCACATGGAGAGAATGAGTGAGGAAAGATTGACCAAGAGGATATATGTGTCGGAGGTGGAGGGAACGAGGAGAAGAGGGAGACGAAATTGGAGGTGGAAAGATGGAGTGAAAAGGATTTTGTGTGATCGGGGCCTGAACATGCAGGAGGGTGAAAGGAGGGCAAGGAATAGAGTGAATTGGAGCGATGTGGTATACAGGGGTTGACGTGCTGTCAGTGGATTGAATCAAGGCATGTGAAGCGTCCGGGGTAAACCAAGGAAAGCTGTGTAGGTATGTATATTTGCGTGTGTGGACGTGTGTATGTACATGTGTATGGGGGGGGTTGGGCCATTTCTTTCGTCTGTTTCCTTGCGCTACCTCGCAAACGCGGGAGACAGCGACAAAGTATAAAAAAAAAAAAAAAAAATATGAGAAAGAGAACCGGTCCCAACACTGATCCTTGTGGCACTCCACTTGTTACGTCTAAACATTCTGAGGCTTGACCATTAACCACAACTCATTGTTTACGGCCAAGTCAACCAATTTCGTATCCACTGGAGTACAACCCCATCATTGCCATGTGACTTAATCTTGCTGGTAACCTCTGACGCGGGACCTTCTCAAACGCTTTTTGAAAATCAAAATTTACAATGGACTGCCTTACTTTCCTCATTCCTGTTGATCATATCATAAAGAAATCAAGCAGATATCGTGGAAAACCATGTTGAGAATCATTTATTAAGCGATGGTCCTTTACATGGTTCACAACTACAGACGTTAAGCTGATAGGACGATAATAATTTGCAGGCAGTGACTTATTACCTTTGTGAATATTTATGTTACACTGGCAAACTTCCATTCATCTGGAACTTTTCCTGTAACAAGTGACTTATTGAAGAGGGCAGTCAAGCGCCTAACGACCTCATTTTTCGCATTTTCGTTGTTCTCGGACAACAGTTATCAGGATGTACCATTTTATTTGTCATTGTGTTTACTCCTTCACTTATGTCTTCAGCTATTACGTCAGTTTGTACAGAGTGGGACGGGGCGGTCGTCTGGCCCTACAATCGACACAGGTCCAGCTGAAGCTGTGGCGTCTGGCGGTGTTCAGACCTGAGGAATGTACGTCTCTTATCATCAAGGCTGGGGGGGAGGGGGGAGGGGGGGTTGTGTCTGCCATCGTAAACACAGATGCAAGAAAGTCATTCGATATTTTTGTCATGACTTCATTGTCTTGAACCAAGTCAGTTTACCGTAAATAACAGACCGATTGACTGCTTCCAACATGACTTGTAAAACTCACTAAGATTTCTTGTGTTCAACATTAGCTTTATATTGACGTTGACTGTCGCATAAATCTCTTAATTTCTCTACGCAAATTTACATAAGTTACTCTATCATGATGGTGAGTGAATTCTCTACGTTACTTATAATCTACTTTATCAGACATCTGTTTATAGTGTGAATTAACATTGTCTGGGGTATAAAATACTATGTACTTCAAGGTGATTTAGAACAGTATTACCAGAAGATCGGTGTAGCGATGGGTAACCCTCCTTCACCAGCATCACGTAATTCATCCATGAAATTAGTTAAAGCGAAATTACTAAGGGATATTTACCTTCTAAGCTAATTTGGTTTACATACGTAGATAATGTTCTTTGTGTTTGACCAAGAGAAAATGTACAACGTTTCTGCCCTTACTTAACATATAAGTACCTTCTTTCACATTCACATGGGAGTGAAAAACAGATGTGTTATCATTTTCAGATTGCTTGATCCATAGGGTTTAAACATAATTGTAGCATTTACAGATTTCCCATCAATGGTTGTTCATATATTTATCATTACTCAGCACAACATGACAGAGTTCAACTATCATCATTCCAGTTGATGTTCCTTAGGACATTATGTATATAATATAGTCCGCAATTTATTGATGAAGAGTTTGAGATATAATGGATCCAAGTATCCTGGGTCTTTCATTGATAAATATCTTAACCTGGGAAAGATCATTTAAGAAACTTAACCCCAGATCTCCCCTTGTTACATGGAATATCTCAGCTTTTTTTTTCCATTTAGTGACAATTTAACCTTAGTTTCCAACCTACTCAGAGCTTTAATGTAGATGTGGCCATCAGCAATAACGTTACTATTATGAATATAATAAAAAACTCGTCAGGAAAGCTGTAATAATGTTATACTGAGCAGACTGGTAAGGTTATGTTATGATTAAGTAAATAATGAATAAGAACAGGACGACATTTAAATGCTTTATCTAATCATGTTAAGAAATCATGACCACGGCATTGACTGCAATAATGCTGAGTTATAACCTGTAACTCCTTGATCAAAAGATATATCATTGAATCTCCTTTTCTTAAATACACAAAGAATTGTAACATGTTTAATAGGGAAGGTTTACATAAACTAGATAGGTCTGCAGCAGCGAAAAATTGCTGACAGTTTTCTGTCTTGACCACAGTTTTATGAGCCATGCACGGTGCTGGCCAGCCCTGGAAACCAGAAAACACTTAAATACCAACGTCGTGTTAAGCTCCGCCTCTCTCATATATATACCAACTGTTGTAAGTCTTACATATCACTTTTGTATCAACCTTGACGATGTGATAACCACACGAAAGTGTACTTAGCAGATGTGTCATTTCTTTCCTTGTGGTTATTAGCAAATACAAGATCACGCGCATCACTGTCAGCTACTGCAATATATATATATATATATATATATATATATATATATATATATATATATATATATATATATATATTTTTTTTTTTTTTTCATACTATTCGCTATTTCCCGCGATAGCGAGGTAGCGTTAAGAACAGATGACTGGGCCTTTGAGGGAATATCCTCACCTGGACCTCTCCTCTGTTCCTTCTTTTGGAAAAAAAAAAAAAAAACGAGAGGGGAGGATTTCCAGCCCCCCGCTCCCTTCCCTTTTAGTCGCCTTCTACGACACGCAGGGAATACGTGGGAAGTATTCTTTCTCCCCTATCCCCAGGGAATATATATATATATATATATATATATATATATATATATATATATATATATATATATATATATATATATATATATATATATATGTAATTGAAATATAAATCGTATATAACCTTCCCTTTCCCAAGCTAAAAACTTTGCCCTTTTAAGTTTTTAAAAGCATTTAATTTGTACTGTATGATTGTTACATTCTGATCAGACTGACGTAAACAAAAAATTGGTTGACCTTACTGACTAAGCTACTACGATTTTTGTTAAAGGCTCAACAATAATGATGAATTAACATTATAAATTATAAATCAATATCCATGTAAACATCTGGATCATTCAGTGTACGGGATAAATGTAACTCAACAACTGGGCTGGATTTCGTTGTCCATAATCACAACACAACAATACTATGTCCTCCGGTGTTACAACCTCTCCGGGGAAAGTGAGCCGCTCTTGTCACACTTTGTACACTTGACATATTTCAAGACGACAGATAATAATTGAATGCTAAATTCCCGGCTGATCCTTCACTCTACAAACAGAACAATGATCAATCATTTTTACCTTGAACTACTGCATAGAAACTGCTTTTGTTTAAGCTCTACTTTCTGCAACATAAACCTTAAGCTTCCAGACCATGTATAACTTGAATATGAAAAATGAAAACACAAAACTTATCGAAAATATTTCCTATAATTCCTTTGACCTCAACTATTCATTTTCCGTCCATCTAGCTGTTGAAAACTGATAGCATGCTATCCTTGGCTCCTCACATACCTTACTGTATCCTGGACCACCATAAATCCACACCCCTTTACGTTAATTGCGTTACTAACGAAAGACGAGCACTAACCCGTCCGCCACTGCTGACACTGCGCATGTGCAGCATGTCAACACACGCCTTTGTCCTTCGGTAGTTGGCAACATTTACAGTTTGAGATAATGAAGTTATGCTGGTCCAGCACTGTACTGTAAATATTTCTTCGTTAGCCTATCAAAATAAGAGTATCAAAATAAATATTAGATGACTGTTGTCTTGAAAGCAGTGTACAACAACAGTGAAACTCCAAAAAAAAATTTCTTTTGAGTGTTTTCACATCGTGAGTTTTCCAACGAATTGCACAAAAGGTTTGATGACAGGAGGAGGCCTCTAGAACAATTTCTAACTGCTACTTTTCAGTATAACACGAATACAATTGAAATATTCTCGTTCAACGCAGAAAAAGCTTTAAATTCCACTTGTTAGTTTCCGACACATGATCATGACCGTGGTCCCTACTATACACCAAATGTTCCAGTGAATATTAAATGTAATAAAATATTTACAGTATGTCCATAAAGCCACTAAGATTATATTAGCCGCGTGCAACATGTTTATATTTTACGGATTAAAGATAAATTAGACAATTATCCGCGCCACTGTTCATGATCAGAATAAGGGAATACATAATACTTTATAATACAACCACTAGCCACACATGGCTCCCATTCCCACACTCTACAACCCCACAACTTTTAACCATATCTCGCGGGAACCTCAAGAACGGTAAGTCTATGATTAATTTATGGAAGCTTCATAGTAACCAGGGTAAGGTTTGCATTATAAAACTTAGGTTTATAAGCCAAGCACTGGAGCATCTAAGGCTACTCAGCGCTCTTAATAGTTTAGAATATTCTATCTTGGAAATTCATTTTAACTCAAATGACCGATTTCAGTCTTGATAGACCATGAAGGGAGGAATGAAGAGTATAGGAGAGAAAATAGCCTACATGTGTTGGTGTGAGAGCTCAAGCGTGACCTTTGCAACATGGTAGAACCTACTCGGAAAAGAAAAATCTTCGCTGCCACTCAAGCCATCACTGCTACACACAAAGCCCACCACCGAGTTAGGTCCATACAGAACGGGGGGATCACCACACAGAGACAGTAATTTACCCTAGGAAAGTCAGAAAAGAAGTCACCCAAGTTATTCCAGTCAGCTTTGTTGAGGTGTTGCTGGAGGGAGGGGTGCCATTAAGATTACATACATTTATTAAAGTGATCAGGTGAACCAATTACTTGTGAGATTGTGTATGTACAGCAGGTTGGAGTAGAGGTGAAAAACAAATCCAGATTATTAGGAGTGGTCACAGCAAACAGGAATATGGGTAGGGTGGGAGATAATTTGCTCTAAGCCATAGAGAATGGAGAACGTGAGAGCTTCAATCCCTCCACCATTCATATGGGAGGAATTCAACCATTCCCTATGGAGAACGTTGAAATCCTCAAGGTAGAGGATCTCGGCCTGCTGGTGAGAGGATGTCACAGTTTCATGGCAGGAGTTTAGATAGCAGAAGGATATAAAATCTGTAGAACTAGGAAAGCAACAGGTGAAAGAGAAAAAGTGTGGTAGCAGGGAGACAGACATAGAGCCACATAACATCATAGTTTGGAGACTCATGGTTCTTGAGGCATGCAACAGGAGTGCTGGTGTTGGAATAAGCACAAACACCACTTTTGAACTGGAATCGTGAGTGGAGGTTATAATTAGATATAAAAACGGACTAGTGAGAACATTAGACACAGCTGTCTCGGAGAGGAGTAAGGTTTTAGGAGAGGTACTAAACAGATGATTTTCAAGTGAGGAGAGGTTACTAGAGAGACCATGAATGTTGATGTAGAGAAAAACTGGAAGGTCTAAGAGAGAGGGAAAAGTCATGGGAGGGGCCAATACTACTACTGCCACAGCCCTCCCTCTCATTGGTAGTAGAGTCAGGCAGAAAGCTGGAGATGCTTAGCCCCCTTTAATGCCGGGTACTAGAGGCCATAGATTTGATGGACTGCCATGATGATACTTATAAATATTTGAGTGGACAGGAATTGACAAGAGTACTTACGTGAAAATAATAATATTAAGCAAGGTTTGAGTAGGAGTATGGTGCTTGTAAGATGGCAGGACTAGCCTAGTAGTCCCAATTTTATGAGACAGAAAGTAAGACCAGCAATCCTGACACACAGAGTAAGATGGTTCCGGGCACCACTTTATGCTCCCACAGTAAGGGGCAGGATAATCCTTGAGTTAGCTGGGATACAAGGAGGGGCCAATACACTACCACCTGAGCACTTTCTCTCATTGGCAGCAGTCATCACGTAACAGCCTGCACTAGACAGTGCAAGTGGCAGTCACTTCACTCCACTCCCTTAGTTGAGATGCAAGTTTGAATGGAGAAAAATATTATATATATGACGAAAACATCCAGCACTGTCGTTAATCAAAAGGCATATTGTTCAATAATCCCACTTTGTTCTCTCGAAGCAACAATAAATATATATTCATTTTTTTCGTACATATTTGCCATTTCCCGCTTTAGTGAGGTAGCGTCAAGATCAGAGGACTGAGCCTCAAGAGGGAAAATCCTCACTTGGCTCCCTTCTCTATTCCTCTTTTGGAAAACCAAAACTGGAGGGGAGGATTTCCAGCCCCCTGCTCCCACCCCTTTTAGTTGCCATCTACACACAGGGTGAATAAGCACACATTCGTTGTACCAGCAGGAAATCTTGATCACTTTCTCTAGTTCTTCCTATGGCTCCTGAAACATAATGGAAGTACATATACATTTAACTGAGTAATAGTGTTTGTTATGGCTAAGAGACACACACTCAACAAAAATCATTTCAACAGTGAAAATCTTCACATATTCAAGGTATATCCTAGATGAGAGAAACTAATCCACCTAAACTGTCACTTCTGATATTCTGTGACAATAAAGACTCACTCTCATTCTCCATAAGGACCAAACATTCTAAGTAAACCAGATATCATTAACCTAACTGCAAGCTGGCATGACAGCTGTTGCTCAATTTCATCTTCAAAGTATTCCAGTTTGAATTAAAATGATTTACATGTGCTTTACGGATAATTTTCCATCATCAAACTCTTTCAAAACTATCATCTTAGTGTACAGTGTATATAATGTACCATTGTCACTAGAATTATAATGCATATAAACAAAGCACAAACAGTGATCTTGTATAAAATGCAATTTCAAGTACACAAAACTGGTTTGAAACTTACACTATGACATTAGTCATAATAGAAATAAACATGAAACAACTGTCCAAAAAGAAAAGAATTGTTAGACATGAATTGGCTGAGAGAGGCAAACATGAAATATCTGATCATTTCTTAGAAAAGAGTAAGAGATTATTGTAGCTTTAGGAAAAAAAGGAAATAACAATGGGGGAAGGTGATGAAAATAACTGAGCTTGGAAACGATGCTTGTATGCAAAGATAACAAGAAAGCAAATGAAACTAAGGGGGTGGGCAAGGAGTAAAAGGATATAAAGGAGTAGTGCTTGCATTTGGGGAAGTGTCTGGTATTATAAAGTGGGAAGTGGGTGTATGTGAAAGGATAGCGAGTAGTAGGATGAGGTGAACCTGGTCTTCAGTTCAAACATTTAGCAATCTTTCCATATTTTCCTCTAATCACTTTAATTGTAAAACCACTTTGGTAGCACTGAAAGGCTTTAAAGCCTGTGCACTGACTTACACTTTGTATATCAAATACTGTTCCCAATGTAGACATGCCAAGTCCTAAAGCTTTTGAAATTTGAGTGTTTTTTAACTTCAGCCTGCCTTAACACATCTTAGTTTATATCTAAAATGTGTCTTAAAACTTTCCATGTGGTATCATTAGCACTTAACACAGTTTTTCCAGTCATTCTCTCACTCTTAGTGTTGTTACAGTGTTCAAAAGTTTGAAAACCTTGCAAAACCAAACATCACTGAATGATCATCACAAAGTAGGTAACATCAGGAAGTACTAAAGTGAACCCAGGAAATACAGAAGATTAAAAATCAGTCACATCTTAATGGTAGAATTACAAACCTTATCTATATATCTATTTACTAACCTTTGTCGCTGTCTCCCGCATTAGCGAGGTAGCACAAGGAAACAGACGAAAGAATGGCCCAACCCACCCACATACATGTATATACATACACATCCACACACGCACATATATATACCTAAACATTTCAATATATATATATATATATATATATATACATTTTTTTTTTTTTTTTTTTTTTTTTTAGACTTTGTCGCTGTCTCCCGCGTTTGCGAGGTAGCGCAAGGAAACAGACGAAAGAAATGGCCCAACCCCCCCCATACACATGTACATACACACGTCCACACACGGAAATATACATACCTACACAGCTTTCCATGGTTTACCCCGGACGCTTCACATGCCTTGATTCAATCCACTGACAGCACGTCAACCCCTGTATACCACATCGCTCCAATTCACTCTATTCCTTGCCCTCCTTTCACCCTCCTGCATGTTCAGGCCCCGATCACACAAAATCCTTTTCACTCCATCTTTCCACCTCCAATTTGGTCTCCCTCTTCTCCTCGTTCCCTCCACCTCCGACACATATATCCTCTTGGTCAATCTTTCCTCACTCATTCTCTCCATGTGCCCAAACCATTTCAAAACACCCTCTTCTGCTCTCTCAACCACGCTCTTTTTATTTCCACACATCTCTCTTACCCTTACGTTACTTACTCGATCAAACCACCTCACACCACACATTGTCCTCAAACATCTCATTTCCAGCACATCCATCCTCCTGCGCACAACTCTATCCATAGCCCACGCCTCGCAACCATACAACATTGTTGGAACTACTATTCCTTCAAACATACCCATTTTTGCTTTCCGGGATAATGTTCTCGACTTCCACACATTTTTCAAGGCTCCCAAAATTTTCGCCCCCTCCCCCACCCTATGATCCACTTCCGCTTCCATGGTTCCATCCGCTGACAGATCCACTCCCAGATATCTAAAACACTTCACTTCCTCCAGTTTTTCACCATTCAAACTCACCTCCCAATTGACTTGACCCTCAACCCTACTGTACCTAATAACCTTGCTCTTATTCACATTTACTCTTAACTTTCTTCTTCCACACACTTTACCAAACTCCGTCACCAGCTTCTGCAGTTTCTCACATGAATCCGCCACCAGCGCTGTATCATCAGCGAACAACAACTGACTCACTTCCCAAGCTCTCTCATCCCCAACAGACTTCATACTTGCCCCTCTTTCCAAGACTCTTGCATTTACCTCCCTAACAACCCCATCCATAAACAAATTAAACAACCATGGAGACATCACACACCCCTGCCGCAAACCTACATTCACTGAGAACCAATCACTTTCCTCTCTTCCTACACGTACACATGCCTTACATCCTCGATAAAAACTTTTCACTGCTTCTAACAACTTGCCTCCCACACCATATATTCTTAATACCTTCCACAGAGCATCTCTATCAACTCTATCATATGCCTTCTCCAGATCCATAAATGCTACATACAAATCCATTTGCTTTTCTAAGTATTTCTCACATACATTCTTCAAAGCAAACACCTGATCCACACATCCTCTACCACTTCTGAAACCACACTGCTCTTCCCCAATCTGATGCTCTGTACATGCCTTCACCCTCTCAATCAATACCCTCCCATATAATTTACCAGGAATACTCAACAAACTTATACCTCTGTAATTTGAGCACTCACTCTTATCCCCTTTGCCTTTGTACAATGGCACTATGCACGCATTCCGCCAATCCTCAGGCACCTCACCATGAGTCATACATACATTAAATAACCTTACCAACCAGTCAACAATACAGTCACCCCCTTTTTTAAATAAATTCCACTGCAATACCATCCAAACCTGCTGCCTTGCCGGCTTTCATCTTCCGCAAAGCTTTTACTACCTATATATATATATATATATATATATATATATATATATATATATATATATATATATATATACATACACAGACATATCCATATATACATACATGTACATAATTCATACTGTCTGCCTTTATTCATTCCCATCACCACCCTGCCACACATGAAAAGACAACCCCCTCCCCCTCATGCACATGAGGTAGCACAAGGAAAAGACAACAAAGGCCACATTCATTCACACTGTCTCTAGCTGTCATGTATAATGCACCGAAACCACAGCTCCCTTTTCACATCCAGGCCCCACACAACTTTCCATAGTTTACCCAAGACGCTTCACATGCCCTGGCTCAATTGATTCATTGACAGCATGTCAACCCCGTTATACAACAACATTCAATTGACTCTATTCCTTGCACGCCTTTCACCCTCCTGCATGTTCAGGTCCCGATCGCTCAAAATCTTTTTCACTCCATATTTCCACCTCCAATTTGGTCTCCCACTCCTCGTTCCCTCCACCTCTGACACATATATCCTCTCTGTCAATTCTTTCCTCACTCATTCTCTCCATGTGACCAAACCATTTCAAAACACCCTCTTGCTCTCAACCACTCTTTTTATTACCACACATTTCTCTTACCATTTCATTACTTACTCGATGAAACCACCTCACACCACATATTGTCCCCAAACATCTCATTTCCAACATATCCACCCTCCTCCACCCAATCTATCCATAGCCCATGCCTCACAGCCATATAACATTGTTGGAACCACTATTCCTTCAAACATACACATTTTTGCTTTCTAAGATAATGTTCTCGCCTTCCACACATTTTTCAATGCTCCCAGAACTTTCGCCCCCTCCCCTAACGTGACTCACTTCCGCTTCCATGGTTCCATCCGCTGCCAAATCCACTCCCAGATATCTAAAACACTTCACTTCCTCCAATTTTTCTCCATTCAAACTTACCTCCCAATTGACTTGTCCCTCAACCCTACTGTACCTGATAACCTTGTTCTTATTCACATTTACTCTCAGCTTTCTTCTTTCATACACTATACCAAACTAAGTCACCAGCTTCTGCAGTTTCTCACCTGAATCAGCCATCAGTGCTGTATCATCAGCGAACAAGTGACTCACTTCACAAGCTCTCTCATCCACAACAGACTGCATACTTGCCCCTCTCTCCATAACTCTTGCATTCACCTCCCTAACAACTCCACCCATAAACAAATTAAACAACCATGGAAACATCACGCACCCCTGCTGCAAACCGACATTCACTGAGAACCAATCACTTTCCTCTCTTCCTACACATACACATGCCTTACATCCTCGATAAAAACTTTTCACTGCTTCTAACAACTTGCCTCCCACACCATATATTCTTAATACCTTCCACAGAGCATCTCTATCAACTCTATCATATGCCTTCTTCAGATCCATAAATGCTACATACAAATCCATTTGCTTTTCTAAGTATTTCTCACATACATTCTTCAAAGCAAACACCTGATCCACACATCCTCTACCACTTCTGAAACCACACTGCTCTTCCCCAATCTGATGCTCTGTACATGCCTTCACCCTCTCAATCAATACCCTCCCATATAGTTTCCCAGGAATACTCAACAAACTTATACCTCTGTAATTTGAGCACTCACTTTTATCCCCCTTTGCCTTTGTACAATGGCACTATGCATGCATTCTGCCAATCCTCAGGCACCTAACCATGAGTCATACATACATTAAATATCCTTACCAACCAGTCAACAACACAGTCACCCCTTTTTCAATAAATTCCACTGCAATACCATCCAAACCCGCTGCCTTGACAGCTTTCATCTTCTGCAAAGCTTTCACTATCTCTTCTCTGTTTACCTAATCATTCTCCCTGACCCTCTCACTTTGCACACCACCTCGACCAAAACACCCTATATCTGCCACTCTATCATCTAACACATTCAACAAATCTTCAAAATACTCACTCCATCTCCTCATATCACCACTACTTGTTATCACTTCTCCATTAGTCCCCTTCACCGATGTTCCCATTTGTTCTCTTGTCTTACGCACTTTATTTACCTCCTTCCAAAACATCTTTTTATTCTCCGTAAAATTCAATGATACCCTCTCACCCCAACTCTCACTTGCCCTCTTTTTCACCTCTTGCACCTTTCTCTTGACCTCCTGACTTTCTTTTATACATCTGCCTGTCATTTGCACTATTTCCCTGCAAAACTCATCCAAATGCCTCTCTCTTCTCTTTCACTAATAATCTTACTTCTTCATCCCACCACTCGCTACCCTTTCTAATCTGCCCACCTAACACACTTCTCATGCCACAAGCATCTTTTGCGCAAGCCATCACTGCTTCCCTAAATACATCCCATTCCTCCCCCACTCCCCTTACGTCCTTTGCTCTCACCTTTTTGCATTCTGCACTCAGTCTCTCCTGGTACTTTCTCACAGAAGTCTCCTTCCCAAGCTCACTTCCTCTCACCACTCTCTTCACCTCAACATTCTTCTTTTCTGAAAACCTCTACAAATCTTCACCTTCGCCTCCACAAGATAATGATCAGACATCCCTCCAGTTGCACCTCTCAGCACATTAACATCCAAAAGTCTCTCTTTTGTGCACTTATCAATTAACACAAACAATACACCACTAAATTGTACTGACTTACAATGAGCAAAAGTTAGGTAAGGACTATGAAATGGGAGGATGCCTGAAAACATAACAGCAAAGATAAATGGGTAAACATGTCCATAATGAAATGCACTGCAGAAACATAATTGGTTCCCTAATATAAAGCTAAATATATTATGGCAGAATGCTAGTAAATGACCTGCCATTATGCTGGGATACCTGTATATTTTGTGACAATTGCCAAAAAGTTTTTTCAATCTTAACCCAGTTTACTTCCTGTTTGCAGTCACCTGAAACCATACTGAAAGATTCCTTTTCATACATTTATGCCAAACATTTGCTAAGCATGTAACAATGGAAACATCATGAACTGAGTAGTCAACCATAAGCTACAGCATCTGAAACAAGGAATGAAGGAATCACGTCAAACAATTTTCACATATATTTTAAATATTTGCCATACAAAAAAGAATCCCTCTCTCCAGTGTTACAGGCTTACACATGAACCACAAAGGATTTTAGAAGTTAACAAACAATATAAAAATACGTCTTATAACATCTCTATAGCTGCAAATTACTTATGGCCCAAATAACAGAGTACAAAACATTCTATGCAAGCATATTATTACCAATGATCAGCCATTTTCCCTATGTGGAATCACATATTCAATATCAAAATATCAACTTTACATTACGAGTAAACATGCAACTCATGGTTTAATGTACAATATCTTAAAGCGTCAGATTACCAGAAATGGCACCACTAAAGAGATTACTCTGAATTTCAATGGCTAAACTAATAAACGGCATCAAGTTTCAAAACATCATAATATACTAACTTTACTAAGACACAAGACACTCAACTGGACTACCATACACCTTTCAACCTAATGTTCAGGGTTGCCTCCCTACTCCATCAGTAACAAGTGTATTCATAACAGTCCTGCAACTCACAACAATATGCTGTGTCTCCCTATTTACAAGTAGACCTTGGACGAGTTTCAGAACCTAACAGTTCATTACTCTGAAATGGTCTAAAAGGAAGAAATTAACTCATTCATGTATCTGTCAATCCCTCTGAGTATAAGCTGCATATGAAAGACCAAACATAACATGAAGATTGTCTTTTATATTAAAATAAAAAGCATCTGCAAAAAAGTAAAGTCTGACACTGGGCATCAGAGCTGGCAGGCACTTCAGCACTCAAGTATATTGCATTATACCTAAAATAAATGCAAGCTTTCATGCTTGAACAGTTTTCAGGTTAGGTGCAATGATTCTAAATCCTCTATCCTTACAAAGGGAGTGCTTTCATTGCACAGAAATCAGTTACACTGTACCTTTCAACATATTTTGCCTGCATTTTTAGAATATGGACTCCCTTCACAGTAAGCACTTCTGCAGCACAGTAAAAAAAAAATTTTTTTAGTGTATACATTTCCAAACCTGTATTGTACACTAACTTACTCAGTTCAGTTTGGAACTGGACTTAATAAATAGCTTAACATCTATCTTCTTCCTTATTTTCCATTAATCTTATCATTGTTAATGATCACAGCTTTCAGTAACTAAAAACTAGACATGCTTTGCATTTCAGCAAGTTCCATTGTGAGCAAAATCCAGATATCTTTATAATGCACCATCTATGGATGATGTAAAACTAAAGCATTTCCCATTAAAGGGAATTGAATTAAATTCTAATCACATTCATCATGGGCTGAGTTTGTTTCGTCAAAAACATAATGAGACATGAATAGGTGAGCTGAATATTGTATGTGAAGAGATTCATAAAACAGCAATCTCCACTGGGTTATAAAGTTTATCAAGTTAAAAAAATATATATGGAGGTCTATACTGATAAGGTTATTAGGATATTAGGATCTTTATCTCATAATGACTGGTATTGATCAGAGGAATGAGGAACAACTTTACATAAGTAAATATATTTATTTTTCACATTATTTTCTCTATACAAAAGTTATAAATAATTTTTCTCTATAAAGTTTGTGATAAGCACATTCCAATGCATATTCAGTCCCTGGGTCTAATTCTGTTTAAATTTCAAGTAAGTTCCTTTTATTTCTGTCCTCAACAATCAATATTTAACTTACATATGAAGAGGCAGCATTACATTTGACACCAGGTATGGTCAACACTATATTCACCATAACTGTAAAGTCTTGCAGGCTTTTCTATGCCTTAATTTTTGTATGAGGTGAGTAAAAATTTAAAAATACCAGGGTGATTAAACATTGTCTTATTACAGTATTTTCAACACTGGACGCCGATGCCTTGGAGAACTTCCTGCTCATGAGGATTTAAATGTGGTATGAAAATAGGAAATGCTGGGTGCTGAGCAAAGGTGCTGATGAATGTGGTCAGGTACTGCTGAAGATCCAAGCTGTACATTGGGTCACTCACCTGTTGGTAAGTACATGTAATAAAGTAATCATTTTCCTTTGCTTAAAATGTGCTAATCAGTTACTGTCAATGTGGTGTGTTTATCTATCTATCTATCTATCTATCTATCTATCTATATATATATATATATATATATATATATATATATATCTATATATAGTCGTAGAAGGCGACTAAAAGGGAAGGGAGTGGAGGGCTGGAAATCCTCCCCTCTCATTTTTAGTTTTCCTAAAGAAGGAACAGAGGAGCGGGCCAAGTGAGGATACCCCCTCAAAGGCTCAGTCCTCTGTTCTTAACGCTACCCCACTAACACGGGAAATAGCAAATAGTGTGAGTGGGGCCAGACAGTATGAATTGTGTACATGTGTATATATGTATATATCTGTGTGTGTATATATATGTATACATTGAGATGTATAGGTATGTATATTTGCGTGTGTGGACGTGTATGTATATACATGTGTATGTGGGTGGGTTGGGCCATTCTTTCGTCTGTTTCCTTGCGCTACCTCGCTAACGCGGGAGTCAGCAACAAAGCAAAATAAATATAAATAAATAAATATATTCATCATTTTTGCTTTGTCGCTGTCTCCCGCATTAGCGAGGTAGCACAAGGAAACAGACGAAAGAATGGCCCAACCCACCCACGTACACATGTATATACACACACCTCCACACACGCAAATATACATACCTATACATCTCAACGTATACATATATATACACACACAGACATACACATATATACACATGTACATAATTCATACTGTCTGCCCCTATTCATTCTCATCGCCACCCCACCACACATGAAATAACAACCCCCTCCCCCCAAATGTGTGCGAGGTAGCACTAGGAAAAGACAACAAAGGCCACATTCGTTCACACTCAGTCTCTAGCTGTCATGTAATAATGCATCGAAACCACAGCTCCTTTTCCACATCCAGGCCCCACTCAACTTTCCATGGTTTACCCCAGACACTTCACATTCCCTGGTTCAATCCACTGACAGCACATCGACCCCGGTATACCACATCGTTCCGATACACTCTATTCCTTGCACGCCTTTCACCCTCCTGCATGTTCAGGCTCCAATCACTAAAAATCTTTTTCGCTCCATCTTTCCACCTCCAATTTGGTCTCCCACTTCTCCTCGTTCCCTCCACCTCTGACACATATATCCTCTTGGCCAATCTTTCCTCACTCATTCTCTCCATGTGCCCAAACCATTTCAAAACACCCTCTTGTGCTCTCAACCACACTCTTTTTATTTCCACACATCCCTCCTGCGCACAACTCTATCCATAGCCCACGCCTCGCAACCATACAACATTTTTGGAACCACTATTCCTTCAAACATACCCACTTTTGCTTTCCGAGATAACGTTCTCGACTTCCACACATTATTCAAGGCTCCCAGGATTTTCGCCCCCTCCCCCACTCTATGATTCACTTCCGCTTCCATGGTTCCATCCGCTGCCAAATCCACTCCCAGATATCTAAAACACTTACTTCCTCCAGTTTTTCTCCATTTAAACTTACCTCCCAATTGACTTGACCCTCAACCCTACTGTACCTAATAACCTTGCTCTTATTCACATTTACTCTTAACTTTCTTCTTTCACACACTTTACCAAACTCAGTCACCAGCTTCTGCAGTTTCTCACATGAATCAGCCAACAGCGCTGTATCATCAGCGAACAACAACTGACTCACTTCCCAAGCTCTCTCATCCCCAACAGACTGCATACTTGCCCCTCTCTCCAAAAGTCTTGCATTCACCTCCCTAACAACCCCATCCATAAACAAATTAAACAAACATGGAGACATCACACACCCCTGCCGCAAACCTACATTCACTGAGAACCAATCACTTTCCTCTCTTCCCACACATACACATGCCTTACATCCTCGATAAAAACTTTTCACTGCTTCTAACAACTTGCCTCCCACACCATATATTCTTAGTACTTTCCACAGAGCATCTCTATCAACTCTATCATATGCCTTCTCCAGATCCATAAATGCTACATACAATTCCATTTGCTTTTCTAAGTATTTCTCACATACATTCTTCAAAGCAAACACCTGATCCACACATCCTCTACCACTTCTGAAACCACACTGCTCTTCCCCAATATGATGCTCTGTACATGCTTCACTTAAAAAAAGTAGGCTCAGAAGCAGGAAAAACTATTCCTCTACAACAAAGTGTAGCTCTATAAATATCTGAGGAAGTACTTGCTAACAGGGAATTAAATCACTGTCATATCTCCCAAGAAGATTCAACCCCTTCATCCATCTGTTCTTGTGAGTTGTCTGCATATGTCCCCTCCTCCAAGGACTGGACCTGCAGCAAGCATTTGCTGCTGTTACACACAGTTTCTGTTAGGTAACCAGCCATTCAAAACCTGTCATGATACCTTCTTCCCTTATACAGTTAAGCTATGGAAATTTCTTTGTTTCATCCTTCCCTCTTCCTTTAATCCTTCTAGCTTTAAGACAGGTCTATAAATGCCAGTAGAGTAAATTTTTACCCTTCCTTTCTTTCACCTTTTCTCTCTTATCGACAATGGCCCATGATCTGGGCATGTTTTGCTTAAGCCAAGTCATGCACTTAAAAAAAAAAAAAAGTGTATTGGGATGAGGTAAGATGCTAAGTGTAAGAGTGATGATGGCAACTGGAATGCACAAGAAGGAGTGAAAGCCTTGCTAAAGATGAAATGTTAAATATCTGGAGTGGATGAGACTGCAACTGAATTTCTCCAAAAGAGGGTGGCTATTTCTATTTTCCTACCATTTTGCCAAAAGGCAGGGCTAGCACATATATAAGCTTGTTTATAACACCTACAATGGTGCAGAGTACAACAGTGACCAAAAGGGTAATGTCATGGATGGAACAGCTGACTGAGGTAGTGCAAAGTGATTTCAAGACAGGCAGAAGGATGTTTGTTTTCAAGAATGTCTGAAACACCTCAAGAAAGAGGGTAGCACTGATGCATCTACAGAAGCACAGGATAGGGCTGACAAAGATGCCTTATTGAAGAAGCTATGGATATGTGGGTTACAAGGAAAGTTACTAAATGCAGTGAGGAGTTTTCAATGGAAGAGTAAGGTATGTGTGAAAAGAAGAAGGCAAGAAGGCATAACATTACTGGTGAAGGTGGGCTGGCATCAAGGATGTGTGATATCACAATGACTTTAATCTGTTCATGGATGGGGTGGTAAGAAACAAATGCATAGGTCTTGAAGCAAGGGGAAATGCATTGAATCTGATTTTAAAGTAAAGACAGCTAAAGAGCAATGAATGTACTGTTCTATGCCAGCAAAATGCAGTTAAATTGTGATTGAACGATGTCGTAAGTCTGCAGAATGTTATGGGGAGGGGGAGGTATGAGAAATAAGTCTGCTACTGTTTTCAGATGATGTATCTACTGATAGTCATAGGGTGGAAGAGGAGAGTAAGGTCCTAGGTGTGTTGAGGAATGTGCTGAACAAAAACGTAGCATTTAAATAGACAGGTGGGCATGTTTAAAGGCAGAGTAATCCCAACAATGTTCCATGAATTTGATTCTTGGGCATTTAATAAAATAGAAGGGAATGAGTACATGTGGTGGAGATTAATTCCTAAGGACAATATATAAAGTACGATGATCATGCAAGAAATGACTGTGCCAAATGCCAAAGAAGTGTAATAGTGAGCACAGGCTGATTGTAAGGGTCGGGGAAGGTGTACTGAAATTATCTGGATACATGGCAACTATGAATCTATCTATCTATTTATCTGTATCTCTGATGCCCAATCCCTTTGGAAACTCCCTCAAGGAAGTGGCCACAGCAAAAGTCTACAACACACAAGGAATACGTGGGCAGTATTCTTTTTCCCCTATAATAATGATAATAATAAATAAATGAATAAATTCCTGTACATTTCTCATCATTATCATTGTTATTACTGCTGAATTCTCTGCTCTTGTTCCATATTATGAAACATTCAGTGATCAACTAAATCACATCTACTTGACCCAAAACCTTAATACCAATAAAGGTGTTGAACTGCTACTGGCATGTAAAATCTCACCCTTAACCCTATTCTTTACTACAAAAATGTTCTTCCACATTGCTTTCTCAAAATTTCTTAATCTTGTGTTAAAATACAAAATCTTGTCTCTCCCTCTTTACTATTTGGTAAGACAGAAGTCAATAAGGAATAATCAAACAACACAACTCACAGCATCAGGGTCATCCTCATCATCTACAGTATCAGTATCATAGCCTGGAAAGTTACTGGCGGGGGCAAACATGGAGGCTAAAGTGGCATCGCCATTGGCCTGACCTTCCTCCTCATCGTCTTCCCAGCATTCATCTTCAGACTCCTGCTGCAAGGCATCAACATGACAAATAAGTAAATTGAAGGAAGGTGTCACTGCTGAGCACATCTCTAACTTCTAATTGTGTTGCAACCATAAAATGAACGTTCTTCATTTCTAACATAAGTATTCATCCTTTCCCACACTACCAAAGTAGCACCAGGAACAAACGAAGAAAGGCCTTATTCTCTCAAACCAATTCTCTAACTGTCATATGTAATGCAAATGCACACTAAAAAATTATCTGATATGAAGCTTAGTACATAATCTTCTTAATTCTTTATATTCATTAAATAACTTGTGCAATGAAAATCTAGTATGTATACAAAACAGATGCTATCCCACCTCTTCATCATCCTTTGTCATGTTGGAGTCAATTGCATTAGCAAGTTCATTGATTAGGAGTTTAAAGATCTTTACCAGCACAGGAACTTGGGTCCACTGTTCTGGTCGAACTACACGTTGCGATCTTGTTCGAATTCGACCCTCAGGTGAGAAAACCTGATCAGAAAAAAAAATCTTAAAATATCAATTAAACTATCACCATGTGTATAAAACGTTACCATCATGTCTTTTACACTAAATCCTTCTTTGTCTACACCAAGAAGTTGTTACAAAGTAAAATCTTTTCAACATCTGCCCAGTAGAGAAATACAGAAAATATGAAAATCTTGCATATCCATTACATAAAGATTATTCCAAAAAAGTTTATCATATTGAGAAAATTATATCTTGTATCAAGTGACTCATGTACTATACAAAAAGTTACATTATCAAGCACCCTATAAATAGAATTCATTGTTCTTAAATGACTTACCTGATCACCTTGAACTATTATATCTTGTAAGCGAGAATCATTGACTGTTACACCATGCTCTAATAGTTTTGCCAGAGCAACTGCACTGACCTGTGAATAGATTTTAAATAAAACTTCAATAACTTTAAGTAGCAAATCACTGGACTGAGCTGTCCATTAAAGAATTACCAATAGGTTCTTTCTTTTGGAAAACGCAACTGAGAGGGCAAAAAATGGGTATGTCTGAAGGAATAGTAGCCCTAACAACAATATGTAAATGCACAGCATGAGCCATAGTTAAGGCTGTTCAGAGGAATGTGGATGTGTTGGAAATGAAATGGGTGAGGACAATGTGGTGCCAAGTGGTTTGATCGAGTAAGTGATTAAAAGGTAAGAGAGATGTGTGGTAATAAAAAGAATGTGGTGGAGAGGGTAGAAGATAGCGTGTTGAAACAGTTTGGTCACACACAAAGGTTGACAAAGAAGATATATATATATATATATATATATATATATATATATATATATATATATATATATATATATATATATATATATATACAGCTAGAGACTGAGTTAGAACAAATGGGGCCTTTGTTGTCTTTTCCTAGCGCTACCTCGCACACATGAGGGGGGAGGGGTATGTTATTCCATGTGTGGCAAGGTGATGATGGGAATGAATAAAGGCAGACATTGTGAACTGTGTGCATGTGTATATATGTATGTGTCTGTGTGTGTATATATATATGTGTACATTGAGATGTATGGGTATGTATATTTGCGTGTGTGGATGTGTATGTATATACATGTGTATGGGGGTGGGTTGGGCCATTTCTTTCATCTGTTTCCTTGCGCTACCTCACAAACGTGGGAGACAGCGACAAAGCAAAATTAATAAACAAATAAATAAATATATATATATGTCAGAGGTGAAGGGAATAAGGAGAAGCAGGAGACCAAACTGGAGGTGGAAGGATGGGGGTGAAAAAGATTTGAGTGATCGGGGCCTGAACATGCAGGGGGGTGAAAGGCATGCGCAGAACAGAGTGAATTGGAGTGATGTGGTATACTGGGGTCCAAATGCCGTCAATGGACTGAACCAGAGACGTGAAACGTCTGGGATATACCATGGAAAGGTCTGTGGGGCCTGGATGTGGATAGAGAGCTCTTGTTCTCTCCCTAACCCCTGACTTTACTCCGAAAACAATTCCACATCTTTCTTCCCCTTTACCCTTGAGCTTTGTTTCACTCAAAGCCAGAACACCCATGCTTCCTTCCTAAAACAAACCACCTATCTCTCCTCTCTTCTCACCTTGGTTACAACCATACATATTGAGAAACACCAGCCTATGACTTTGAGGAGGAGGAGCACTCATTGCTTAGCTCCTTCTTTTCTCTTTTAGAAATTGAAAAACAATAAATGCATGTACACATTTTTTTCCAATTATTCTCCAGTAAAAAGTGTCAGTCACAACCTGATCCAGAAAAGCATTACCTTCCATGAATCCTCCTAAATTGTAAAAATAATGCATAATAATAACCTTGGAACAACCTACCTTTCCTTCATAAGCACCAAAGAAGAGGTGTTGCTTGGAACACCATTGTGTGAGGACAAAATGGAGTGCAGACTGTCCTGAAGGCCCTGGAACTCCTGCAAGGAAGGTGAGGACACCCTCCAACTGTGAGTGGACCAGTTGAGCATACACCAGCACAAGGTTCTGAACTACTGGTAAAGTCTCGGCACCCTGGTAAAAGGAATGAAAAACATGCCTAAAATCACATAAACATCTTAATTTAAATAAGCACACATTAATGTGAAATGTATTTCCTTTTTCTCATACAAATTTGTGCACACATGCCAAAGTTTGGACAGGATAAGGAACATAATGGAGGCTGAGTTCCGTCTTCTCATGCATAACATCAATAACACGACCCAGTGCAACACAAGTTCCAATTGTACTTTCAGGTACGTTCTCAATTTTGTGAATGACCAGAGTGGGGCTGGTATCTTAACCATGCTAACTTACATTCTCAAAAACTAGCTGATGCTGTAGAGCATTTCTAAAATGGATTTATAGATACCAAATATGATGCACGAGGCTTTAGGTATCTAAAGCTGTTAAAGATTCATAACTGTTTTGATTTCAATCTATTTTACTGCCAATGTGAAATATTTCATTGCAACTGTAATTCAATAAATAATCCAAGTTTTTAAACGATTACCTATATAACCTAAGTCGTTAAATGATAATCTTTACAGAAAAGTAGTTTCCTCCCTTTTACATTATTTACTTTTCGAGTACATGGGAATTAATCCTTTAACTATAGTATCTCCCTTATTCCCTTACAGAATACTGTTGTGTTGGCATTTGTCAATCTTTATAAAAGTGACTCCAATTGACTTAGATCATTTATCTCATACAACTACATGTTACTGTAATAGTTTATTTCACCTAATCTGCAAAAATCTTCAATTTCTATATCATTTTACTAACACCCTTTCCCTTGTTTTAAATTGCAGCTGTTTTTAAACTATGATGTGAGACTCTTGCTATATGTTTATTTCAATGTCTGAGGAATGCCATACCACTTCTAAAATTTTACTTTTTTCTTCGTGGTGTATGGCTTAACTGTACTAGGTAGAACAACTCACATAAATTCATTATCCTATTCATCTACTGATCCTTTTTTTTTTTTCATAAACACAACTGCTTCTCTCACCTTAGCAAGGTAGCATCAGGTACTGACACACAATGGCCTCACTGCACACATCCAATATTTACTGTTTTACATTTGAAATGAGCTATAGGATTGGTAAAAGGCAAAAATCTTGGGTGCATCAAAAAAAGGTCACTATTAGGGCAAGGAGGCAATGTTTGATGATACAGTAGTCCTGTTTGGATGAAACATGGGCCTTAAACAAAAATATATAGAATAGTGCACATGTCTTGGAAATTAAATGTTTAAGAACAACATATGGTGTGAGGAGGATTGATGAAATAAGAAATGAAAGGGTAATAGAGGTGTGGTAAAAATAGGTATATGTAAGAGGAAGCAGTGTGGTAAAAATAGGTATATGTAAGAGGGAGCAAATGGGAACTTCAGTGAAGGGGGCTAATGGGGAGGTGATAACAAGTAGTGGTGATGTGAGAAGGAGATGGAGTGAGTATTTTGAAGGTTTGTTGAATGTGTTTGATGATAGAGTGGCAGATATAGGGTGTTTTGGTCGAGGTGGTGTGCAAAGTGAGAGGGTTAGGGAAAATAATTTGGCAAACAGGGAAGAGGTAGTAAAAGCTTTGCGGAAGATAAAAGCCGGCAAGGCAGCAGGTTTGGATGGTAATGCAGTGGAATCTATTAAAAAAGGGGGTGACTGTATTGTTGACTGGTTGGTAAGGTTATTTAATGTATGTATGACTCATGGTGAGGTGCCTGAGGATTGGCGGAATGCGTGCATAGTGCCATTGTACAAAGGCAAAGGGGATAAGAGTGAGTGCTCAAATTACAGAGGTATAAGTTTGTTGAGTATTCCTGGTAAATTATATGGGAGGGTATTGATTGAGAGGATGAAGGCATGTACAGAGCATCAGATTGGGGAAGAGCAGTGTGGTTTCAGAAGTGGTAGAGGATGTGTGGATCAGGTGTTTGCTTTAAAGAATGTATGTGAGAAATACTTAGAAAAGCAAATGGATTTGTATGTAGCATTTATGGATCTAGAGAAGGCATATCATAGAGTTGATAGAGATGCTCTGTGGAAGGTATTAAGAATATATGGTGTGGGAGGCAAGTTGTTAGAAGCAGTGAAAAGTTTTTATCGAGGATGTAAGGCATGTGTGCGTGTAGGAAGAGAGGAAAGTGATTGGTTCTCAGTGAATGTAGGTTTGCGGCAGGGGTGTGTGATGTCTCCATGGTTGTTTACTTTATTTATGGATGGGGTTGTTAGGGAGGTGAATGCAAGACTTTTGGAAAGAGGGGCAAGTATGCAGTCTGTTGTGGATGAGAGAGCTTGGGAAGTGAGTCAGTTGTTGTTCGCTGATGATACAGCGCTGGTGGCTGATTCATGTGAGAAACTGCAGAAGCTGGTGACTGAGTTTGGTAAAGTGTGTGAAAGAAGAAAGTTAAGAGTAAATGTGAATAAGAGCAAGGTTATTAGGTACAGTAGGGTTGAGGGTCAAGTCAATTGGGAGGTAAGTTTAAATGGAGAAAAACTGGAGGAAGTAAAGTATTTTAGATATCTGGGAGTGGATTTGGCAGCAGATGGAACCATGGAAGCGGAAGTGAATCATAGGGTGGGGAGGGGGCAAAAATCCTGGGAGCCTTGAAGAATGTGTGGAAGTCGAGAACATTATCTCGGAAAGCAAAAATGGGTATGTTTGAAGGAATAGTGGTTCTAACAATGTTGTATGGTTGCAAGGCGTGGGCTATGGATAGAGTTGTGCACAGGAGGGTGGATGTGCTGGAAATGAGATGTTTGAGGACAGTGTGGTGTGAGGTGGTTTGATTGAGTAAGTAATGTAAGGGTAAGAGAGATGTGTGGAAATAAAAAGAGCGTGGTTGAGAGAGCAGAAGAGGGTGTTTTGAAATGGTTTGGGCACATGGAGAGAATGAGTGAGGAAAGATTGACCAAGAGGATACATGTGTCGGAGGTGGAGGGAACAAGGAGAAGTGGGAGACCAAATTGGAGGTGGAAAGATGGAGTAAAAAAGATTTTGAGTGATCAGGGCCTGAACATGCAGGAGGGTGAAAGGAGGGCAAGGAATAGAGTGAATTGGATCGATGTGGTATACCGGGGTTGACGTGCTGTCAGTGGATTGAATCAGGGCATGTGAAGCGTCTGGGGTAAACCACGGAAAGTTGTGTGGGGCCTGGATGTTCAAAGGGAGCTGTGGTTTCGGGCATTATTGCATGACAGCTAGAGACTGAGTGTGAACGAATGGGGCCTTTGTTGTCTTTTCCTAGCGCTACCTTCGCACACATGAGGGGGGAGGGGGATGGTATTCCATGTGTGGCGAGGTGGCGATGGGAATGAATAAAGGCAGACATTGTGAATTGTGTGCATGGGTATATATGTATGTGTCTGTGTGTGTGTATATATATGTGTAAATTGAGATGTATAGGTATGTATATTTGTGTGTGTGGACGTGTATGTATATACATGTGTATGGGGGTGGGTTGGGCCATTTCTTTCGTCTGTTTCCTTGCACTACCTCGCAAACACGGGAGACAGTGACAAAGCAAAATAAAAAAATAATATAATAAAGAGGAAGCTGAAGAGTGTGTGCTGTAATGGTTTGGTCATATGGAGATGATGAGTGAGGTGAGGCTGGATAAGAAAGTAGACATCTTAAAAGTACAATAAACAGAGAAAAGAGGGAAACCAAGGGGAAGGTGGAAGAATGGAGTAGAAGATGCTTTGAAGGATAAGGCCCAGAACATGCAGGAGGATGTCAGACAAGGAAGAGATATAGCAAATTAGAGCAATGTGGTATTAAAAGGACAACATACTGTCAATGGGATGAACCAGGGCATGTGAAGCTGTCTGGGAATAACATAGAAAGGTCCATAGGGAATGGTTGTAGATAAGGGCTTTGGTTTTGGTGCATTACACATGACAGATAGAGAGCAGATGTGAGTGACTTAAGCCATTTCTTCGTTTGTTTCTAGTGCTGCCTCACTAATGCAAAAAGTGGCTCACATATGAAAATAATCCAAATCCATATTCTATTCCTCATTCTTTTTAGTGTGTATAATGCAAGATGATGTCTCCAAACCAAATTACTCATGGTTCAAGTTTATCTACAAGTCTCAGAATCTCTTGTGCTCTTAACAAATGTTCATGAAATTTGTCTTACTTTCAAATGGTGTGTGTGTCACTTGTGTACCAAGTTTAATGTGTTTACGGATGGAATCTTCAATAACATTAATTCACACTTCTAATTACTTGACTCAAACAGTTGCTTTCATTCAAATTTATTATGCACATAAAACTGCCACATCCTAAGGTCTAACAGCCTAGAAAGTTTCATATCACTCTAAGCCTGCTTCTTTTTGTATTCTTTCATTAAGCTGTTCCTGTTGTATTAGAATTTTGTGTATTCACCAAAGCAATTAATTTTCAATGTTAATTTGTAAATTCATAAACAATTTTTATCTTAAATTTTGCCTTCTATTACTGATCCTCATTCATAACTGCCTTATAATGCTTTGTTTCTGACAGAGAGAAAATAGCTTTTTGTACACATGTCCTCATGTGCATATAATTTAGTAGACAAAATTTCAGTTCCCTGTCTTAAGTGGTGTCTGTGTAATTCTGTACACAATTTCAAACTCACATATGCTATCTATGACTTTTTAATAATATGAATTAAACTTTCATTAAAGTACTACTTCTTTCACAAAATGATGAATACAGTTGGGCAATGCTGCAAACTTACCTGAAGTTTACTGAGAACAGCTCGAAGGAGAAGATCCAAATTGTCCCCAAGGTGGTCACCTGCTCTCCGGATAAGAACAGTAATGAGTCTACCCACAAAGGTTGCTGTGTGTTCACTTGTGGCTGGTGACAGCAGCTGGGTTGCCACCTGAACCACATACTGCAGACCTGACCGACCTTCAGCATCATGATATGCAATAACCTGGCAACAGTTGTGAATATATTGTGTCAAATGTTAATATCAATAACTATTAGTTCCAACATAAATCAATACATCTCCTGCATGCTGCAGAAGGTGACTAGGTGGGGGCTGGAGATGCTCCCCTCCTGTATTACTTTCTAAAAAATGAAAGGAACAGAAGAGCCCAAGGAGGCCAAATGAAGATCTCTTTTCCTCTAAGGATCAGTCATTTGTTCTGAGTGTTACTTCATTCATGCAGGAAACAGCAAACATAATGTGCAAAAAGTAAAGAATCAAACATAGTAAAGCCTATAGTTAATGAAAGATCCATGTTAGCCAGAAATGTTATATTTATATAGTGCAAATAGTATAAAAGAAAAGAATTTATTTATTTATTTTGCTTTGTCGCTGTCTCCCGCGTTAGCGAGGTAGCGCAAGGAAACAGACGAAAGAAATGGCCCAACCCACCCCCATACACATGTATATACATACACGTCCACACACGCAAATATAAATACCTATACATCTCAACGTATACATATATATACACACACAGACATATACATATATACACATGTACATAATTCATACTGTCTGCCCTTATTCATTCTCATAACCACCCCGCCACACATGAAATAACAACCCCCTCCCCCCAAAATGTGCACGAGGTAGCACTAGGAAAAGACAAACAAAGGCCACATTCGTTCACACTCAGTCTCTAGCTGTCATGTCATAATGCACCGAAACCAAGGCTCCCTTTCCACATCCAGGCCCCACAGAACTTTCCATGGTTTACCCCAGACGCTTCACATGCCCTGGTTCAATCCCCTGACAGCACGTCGACCCCGGGATACCACATCGTTCCAATTCATTCTATTCCTTACACACCTTTCACCCTCCTGCATGTTCAGGCCCCGATCACTCAAAATCTTTTTCACTCCATCTTTCCACCTCCAATTTGGTCTCCCACTTCTCCTCGTTCCCTCCACCTCTGACACATATACCCTCTTGGTCAATCTTTCCTCACTCATTCTCTCCATGTGACCAAACCATTTCAAAACACCCTCTTCTGCTCTCTCAACCACACTCTTTTTATTACCAAACATCTCTCTTACCCTATTATTACTTACTCGATCAAACCATCTCACACCACATATTGTCCTCAAGCATCTCATTTGCAGCACATCCATCCTCCTCTGCACAACTCTATCCATAGCCCACGCCTCGCAACCATATAACATTGTTGGAACCACTATTCCTTCGAACATACCCATTTTTGCTTTCCGAGATAATGTTCTCGACTTCCACACACTTCATTTAAAATCCCACACAAGCAAAATCTTTTTGCTTGATAAACAATGAAAACTTTCAGAAAATCAAAATGGCATGTTAATAATAATTCAGATAATAACAATGATCTGAACCATGAAAAATACTCCTTTTACTTATTTCGTGGTATGTAATCAATTTCTGATGTGCAACCTCAGCAATCAGAAATGCCAACAAAAACAAAAAACATACCAGGACAGTAAAAAAAACTATTTCACACATATTAGCCATTTCCTGCATCGAGATAGTGTTAAGAACAGAGGACTGAGCCTTAGAGGGAGTATCCTCACTTGGCCCCTTTCCCTGTTCCTTTTATCAGAAAAGTTAAAAAAAAATGGGAGGGGAAGATTTCCAGCCCCCACTCCCTCCCCTTTTAGTCGCCTTCTATGACATGCAGGGAATATTTGGGAAGGATTCTTTCTCCCCTATCCCCAGGGATATGTAATGGTAAAATACACATACAGGTAACATATATTCTACAACCTACAAAAAATGGCCTTCAGTGAACAGACAATTTAATATCAGCCTCAATTAATCAGATAATTTCAAAGTAAGAAATCATTACTATTTCAAGGGGATAATACCCATTTCTTTTTCCTTGATATATAATTAGTAACAAAATGGCTGAAAAACTTGCCATTCACAACAACTTTTCCTACTGACTGTGATGCCCTTCATGATAATCTACCAAATTTTGTCAATATTACATTATACATGTTCACTACATATCACAAAACATTAAAGTTTAAGGAATGATGGTTTTTAATCATAATCACACACATGCAAGAGGGATCAAAATACACTCTTGGCTCTTGAAGATGTCATTCTAACACTTCCATTTCATTATCAAAGCTTTGGAGGATATAAGGATTCTAGTTATTATACAATATATGATTAGCAGCAAAAACTTTCCTTAAAATACTTTTCTTGTGTTAATCATAGGGTCTATTGAAATCTAACTAAAAATCTCCTAAACATGATATTTCATGCAGGAATTGTTCTCATTGTTTATGGATGGGGTTGTTAGGGAGGTGAATGCAAGACTTTTGGAAAGAGGGGCAAGAATGAAGTCTGTTGTGGATGAGAGAGCTTGGGAAGTGAGTCGGTTGTTGTTCGCTGATGATACAGCGCTGGTGGCTGATTCATGTGAGAAACTGCAGAAGCTGGTGACTGAGTTTGGTAAAGTGTGTGAAAGAAGAAAGTTAAGAGTAAATGTAAATAAGAGCAAGATTATTAGGTACAGTAGTGTTGAGGGTCAAGTCAATTGGGAGGTAAGTTTGAATGGAGAAAAACTGGAGGAAGTAAAGTGTTTTAGATATCTGAGAGTGGATCTGGCAGCGGATGGACCCATGAAAGCAGAAGTGAATCATAGGGTGGGGGAGGGGGCGAAAATCCTGGGAGCCTTGAAGAATGTGTGGAAGTCGAGAACATTATCTCGGAAAGCAAAAATGGGTATGTTTGAAGGAATAGTGGTTCCAACAATGTTGTATGGTTGTGAGACGTGGGCTATGGATAGAGTTGTGCGCAGGAGGGTGGATGTGCTGGAAATGAGATGTTTGAGGACAATGTGTGGTGTGAGGTGGTTTGGTCGAGTAAGTAATGTAAGGGTAAGAGAGATGTGTGGAAATAAAAAGAGCGTGGTTGAGAGAGCAGAAGAGGGTGTTTTGAAATGGTTTGGGCACATGGAGAGAATGAGTGAGGAAAGATTGACCAAGAGGATATATGGGTCGGAGGTGGAGGGAACGAGGAGAAGTGGGAGACCATATTGGAGGTGGAGAGATGGAGTGAAAAAGATTTTGAGTGATCAGGGCCTGAACATGCAGGAGGGTGAAAGGAGGGCAAGGAATAGAGTGAATTGGATCGATGTGGTATACCGGGGTTGACGTGCTGTCAGTGGATTGAATCAGGGCATGTGAAGCGTCTGGGGTAAACCATGGAAAGCTGTGTAGGTATGTATATTTGCGTGTGTGGACGTGTATGTATATACATGTGTATGGGGGTGGGTTGGGCCATTTCTTTCGTCTGTTTCCTTGCGCTACCTCGCAAACGCGGGAGACAGCGACAAAAAAAAAAAAAAAAATACACAAATATCTCATAACAGTACTTTCATGTACCTGATCAGGGGCAACAGAAATATACGCTCTTAGGCACTCTCCACCATTTTGTAGGGTAGAATTGTCGTCTGTATTAAGTGTTCTCTGCACTACAGCTGGGAAGGCAACATTGATTAGGGGTTCCCCTAGCGGTGGTGTCGAGGATCGAACCATAACCTCCAGCATATCAAGAGCTACAGCTTGCATACCAGGTGGAACCTGCAAAACAATATTCACTTAATCATAGTTATTCTGTTAGCAAAAATCACTTTGTTTATCTTGAAGTAATTTTGCATTATCTTCAGGGCAATTCTTTTAAGAATCTTGTCATCCTCATATGCAGTTTTTAAAGTCTATCACCATGTATCTGCAAATGCAGTCTTAAGCAAAACACAATATCTGTATACTACCAAAAATCCACAATAACCCTTTATATCCCTCACAAAAATAAAGAAGTCCAATCTGCATCCCTACATAACTACAACTGCTTGAGAATCTTAAATGAACTTTTCTTTTATCCACTGGCAATGATTCTAGCATGTTTTTAGCTATGCCCTATGCAAAGTCAGCTACAATGAAAAAAAATCATTCTACACTCGCACTTGAAATGATGGTTTCCAGAACTCTGCTAACAGGGAATTAATTTCTGATCAAGTATCACTTTTTTCAAATGTAAGCAATATGAGTAAAGTTACAAGAAGAGAAGGCAGGTTGTGAAAAAGATGGAAAGTTGCAAAGTAAAATGGTTGCAGCTTGAGGTATTGCAGATGACAATGATGAAGAAAAGTATTCTTAGCATGTGCTAAAAATGTTTGAGTATTAGTGGTGGTAAGGACTGAGAGAACTATCTCAATCAAAAATCATCTTAGTGTTCAGAGTGAAAAATTAAGAACAAAGTGTATAACTTTCAAAGCTCATGTTTATTCAAACATACAATCTCAATTTGTGTGATGTAACCATGGTCATTTACTTTGTTTGTGGATGGGGTGGTGAGTGAAGTAAATGCAAAAGTCTTGGAGAGAATTGTGATTATGCAGTTTGTGGGGATGAGAGGGCCTCGGAAATGAGTCAGTTGTTTGATGAAGATACAGTACTGATGGTAGATTCAAGTGAGAAACTAAAGAGTTTAGGACAAGACAATTGAGAGCAGGTTAGTTGGTGTGTAAGTTTGAATGGAGAAAACTTGGAGGAAGTGTTATATATACCTGAGAGTGGACATGGCAGAGAATGGAACCATGGAAATTGAAGTGAGTAATACGGTAGGTGAGGGGGTGATGGGTCTGGGACCGTTGAAGAATGTGTGGAAAGAGAGAACAATATCTGGAAGGGCAAAAATGGGTATGCTTGAAGGTACAGTGTCCCAACAACATCATATAGATGCAAAGCATGGGCTGTAGATTAGGCTGTGCAGATGGAGAGTGGACATGTTCAAAATGAAATGTTTGAGGGCAATATGTGGTGTGAGGTGGTTTGATTAAGTAAGTTATCAAAGGATAAGAGAGAGGTGTGGTAATGAAAAGACTGTGGTTAAGAGAGGTGTGGTAATGAAAAGACTGTGGTTAAGAGAGGTGAAGAGGGAATGCTGAAACAGTTTCGACATATGAAGAGAATGAGAGAGGAAAGATTGACAATGAAGAATTTTATGTGTTACAAGTGTAGGGAACAAGGAGAGCAGGAAGACCAAGTTGGAGATGGAAGGATGATGTGATAAAGACTTTGAGCACCCTGGGGCTAAGCATGCAGGAGGGTGAAAGGTGTGCATGGGATAGACTGAATTAGAACGATGTAGTATACTGGGGTCAACTTGCTGTCAGTGGACAGAACTTGGGCATGTGATGTGTCTGGGGTAATCCATGGAAAGGTCTGTGGGGCCTGGTTGTGGATAGGGAGCTGTGGTTTTGATGCATTACACATGACAGTTAGAAAATGGATGCAAGCATATGCAGCCTTTCTTCATTTGTTCCTGGCACTACCTCACTAACACAGGAAATGGCGATAAAGTATGAAAAAAGACCATAATTTGAGGACCAGAGTGCAAGGCAATAGAAAGACATACAAAAGATAGTTATTTTCATCACATCTTTTTCCCATCTACACCATCTAAGTATTCCATCTTTAACATCATATACTCCACATGTTACTGAAAACCATGGCAACTTGAGTAACTGTGAAGTCTTATTACCTCAGGGGTTTTAACTTGAAATTACAATTTCTGAAACTAACCTTATCTGTTGATGCATTAAGTATTGATGCTAGTGTAGGAATAAACTTGGTTTGAAGAGTTGTGGTGCAGCCCGGGTTGGCACAGAGTTCTCTCACCACATCTTGCACAAGTGCAACCAGTACTGGATCATTATTCGCTTTTATAAATACTGCTAAACAAAGGGTGGATATTCGACCCACATTCACTGCTGTAAAGTTTGAGTCAACAGAAACCACTATACAACAGGTTTCTAAAATGAGTGAGAGTACTTCTGAAGATGCTTGAGTGGCAAGGGTGACTAGGCCATCCAAAATTGATGGAAGGTATGGTTGAAGTGCCCCAGGGTTACCGCTACCTTTCAGGTATTCACAGAATCCCCATACTGCCCTGTAATAAAAGAAAATGACAGCTTAAGTGACAAGTGCCACAAAAAAAACACAAAAGCATCAAATGCTTCCTCAACAGCAATTGCAAATCTATTGAACTTTAGCTTGGGCCCTTGCCTTTAAACATCCCATCCCCCTTGTTTAAACCACTGTGAATCTGAAATGCTTTAAACATGCCTGTGAGGTCCCAAAATAAGGTAGTTTTCTACTTCTACTTTTCTAACTTCAATATATAATGGCCCTAAGTCAAATGTCTTATACACAACAACAAAAAAAAAACTCAAGGTCCATTTCATAAAGCTAAACTAGTCTCATACAGACTTATCAAAAGGGATCCTCCCCAAAGGTCAGCTTAATGTGGACACATTACATAAGTGACTAAGTCTGCACATCATATGAAGCTACCAAAACACAACTGCTACTAACATCCTCCGAAACTTAAAACATTCTTTAACTCAATCTGACCTATTCATCATCTACAATCACCCTTAACACATCTTCGTTTACATTAATACAAGCTTGCCCCCTACCTTAACCTCGAAGTCACCAAAACAAAGATTAAAAATCAATAAGAGTAAAGTATTGAAAAAAAAAATCTTCATACCTAACTCCAGAAACTTTGATGATGGGGTTTGGACTGTGATTGAGGGCTGAAACCGTAGCCTGAAGAAACCTGTCAAGCATCTCAGGAGTGACCGCCTGCCCAAATCTACTGCCACACCAAAGCGCTCTTCCAGCCAAGAATGGTGAAACTGCCAAAGTTACAAAATCAATGTTTTGCAATCAATCAACTATACATTGTACAAAATAATGCATTATCAAACATTTGCAATAACTGTGAAAGTACCAGGCTGATTACTATCATAGTGATAAATATAACTTCCAATTTACCCATATACAGTGTCTGCAAAAAACCTCATCCATCTCAGCATACCTTTTCAAAGGCAATGTCACACTAGCATTTTAATACTTTTGTCATCTCTCCTTCAACCCTAATCATCATCTTCAGATATCCGAGCATGGAACTGGTAAGGTTCCAGAAGTATTCCTGATCCATGCTCTGGGTCTCTAGGGTCTTATCTGCACAAAGAGGCAAAACACTGATGAGGCGTTGCAGGTCGCCTGATCATGCATTTCTAAATGCCAAGTGTGACTAGAAATTTCACATGTACCCACATTTTCTTGCTTCAAGGCAAAAATTTGGGCTTTCTCCTCTTTAGAGAGATAAGAGCACAAGTGAAAGAAAGACAGTGCTCGATAGTAAAATTCTCAAAATGAAGTGGGAGCCAGGAGGAGTAAATAACATCCTTCCCTCAAAACAGCCTGGGGCACACTGAAGCAGGTTCCTGGTGCTCACACTGTTAGAAAAAAACTAGCCTCTGTGACTAAATGTACAATGATTTCAGACTGAGAGCATCATATGCTTGTGCCTACAATAAACCTTAGCTATTACCTTTGAAAATATATGAGGGGGAGATTATGATTTTTTGCAAACACCATAACCATGTAACTTTTCACAAGGCCTTTCTGCTTACCCTGTCACATGCTTTATCCAAATCTTTGCATGACATATACATTTCACTTTTCTAAAAGCATTATTCCCAAACACTCCTCAAATCAAACAACTTTTCCATGTGTAGATCTACAGACATACTGCTCCTTCCTATTCATATGTCTGTGCTTATCACCATCTTCTCAATCACCACTCTCCCAGACACCCTACCATGTATACACAACAAACTTTTACCTCTGTAATTCAAGCATTCACATTTGTATCCCTTGCCTTCATATAATGGCATTATACATGTATTCTGCCAATACTTAGGTACCTCACCTTGAGTCATACAAACATCATATAGCCTCACTAACCAATCAACAACACTGTCACCCCTTTCTTAAGAATCTCAATAGCAATCCCAACCACTCCTACTGTTTTCCTCACTCATCTAACATAATGCTTTTACTACCTCCTCTCTTTTCACCATACCATTCACCAAAAGTCCTCCATTCCTTAAGCCACATCATCTCAAATATACAACATACTCTCCTCATCTCTCTCACTTATCCTCACTATCTGCCCTCATACCTTTTTCTTGGCTCCCTCTTGATTTTTCTTGTACCATTCTACATCCCTTACACTCCTATCCAGCATGTACCATCCAAACATTTCCTATTTCTCTTTCACATGTGATTCATTTCTTCATTCCACCATTTACTAACCTTTCTCATACACCCACATTCCATCTTTCAAATTCTACAGACTTTACACATACATATAAACAGTGATTTCAAATACCTTCCATTCCCTTCATTTCATTTACTTTCAACATGTGCCATTCTTCACTCTAACTCCTTTGGCTATCTCTGCAAACAGGCCACTTTTCCAAGTTCACTCACTTTCACCAATTCTTTCATGCACATCATTTCTTCTTTTCAAAACACTGCCACAAACATTCACATTCACCTTCACCAAATAATGATCAGTCATTTTATCTACCACCCCTCTAAACATGTTCACATCCAAAGACCTTTCTTTTTTATGCCTGTCAATTAACACACCCCAGTAATATCAAATGATCCCCATAGCCAGTAAATAATAGTCATGTAAGTGACTTTTTTTAAATCAAGTATTTCTAATCATCATTCTTTCTTCACCACTTAATTAGATAAACTTTTCCCCATTTTCTAACAGTGGACATCCCCATGCATCCAAATATGCTTTCAACTGCCACATCCTTCTCTCTTGCATTCATATCCCCAACCAACCTGGTTCAAACCTTGCATCAAAACTACCAAATACTCATTTACCTCCTCACAGAAAGCCTCCTTTCCTATTCACTCCTTTCACTGCCAGGAGCATAAGCACTAACAAACACTTACCTCTTTAAGTTTACTTTCATTCTATTACACATCAATCTTGAGCTTACTTTTAACAAAGTACCACAGATCCTTCTTCAAAAGATGTGCCACCCTCTTTCAATCTTGCCCTCTAAACAACCCTGACTTTTACTCCTTGAACATACCACTATTCAACCCCACTCCTCAGTTTCATACAGAACCAGATCATTCAGGTTTCTCTAATCAAATGCTGCAGCTATGTCTTCCTTTTTTCATCCTAGTTACTATTCGTCTATCTACATCTCTCTGAGAACTCCCATCAAAGAGATGGCCACAGCAAGAAGGTCTCCATTTATCCATGTCCTTATATGCCTCCCTCATATATGTCACTCCACCCATTCTTCCACCATTTCTCTTCCCCCAGTACTCTTCCACTCTATTTCCCCATCTCAAAAGTGGTCTTCCTCTCACAATAACTTCTTTTATCATACTATCATACACTCACCTTGTAAACTTCAGGTCCTGCATTCTTTCCATATGCCAAAACTACCTCAAACTATCATATTTCATCCACTCTACCACTCCAGATATCATTACCTTTGCATTCCCTGCTGTACCAAATCTCTTATACACCCACTAACTACTTCCTTCATTCCATCTTGTCATACCACATGCTACTTTCAAATGGCTCATTTCCACTGCCTGGATTCTTGACCTGTGCAACACAATCCATGTCCATGTTGCAGCTGCATAGGTCAGGGTTGGGAGGATTACATTGTCCCTTAATTCTTTTCTGGGTATGTGGGAACACAGTACACTGTCCCTTAATTCTTTTCTGGGTATGTGGGAACACAGTAGTCCTGACAATGATGTGTAGACACAAGTCTGAAAATCTAAATACAAAACAGAGAAAATGGGGGCTTCTACTGGAAAAAAGAGAAAGGATACGTAGCATGATGCATGTTAATCACATAAATGATAATGTCAGTGAAACGTGCCATGTGACTGAAATGGTTCAGGAATACGGATAGATTAAGTAACAAGAGACTGCCAATGAGGACCTATGTGCCAGAAGTGGTGGGAACATGTGTTTGCATTAGACCTAGGAGGAGATTCAAGAATGGAGTGAAGGAGGCTTTTAGGTGTCAAGACCTGATCATTCAGGGGAGTGAAAAGCATAGAATAAACTGGAGCAATGTACTACGATAGGAGAATCTGTACTGTCAATGAAGCAGTCAATGTATACCATGGTGTAGTCAATGTAAACCATGGTGTAGTCTGTAGAGTTTGGTTGTGGTTAAGCCCTGGTTTCAATTAATTACATATGACAGCTAGAGACTGGATGTGTAAAAATGATACCATTGTTTATTTGCTCCTGACACTATCTCACAAAAGTAGAAAATGCAATTATTTTTTCATACCTATTTGCTGCTTCCTATTACAGGTGCCATGAGTAACAGATGATAGTCTTCATTCAAAAATACTCATTACTCAATACTATGTTCCTAAATCTGGAAAGTATTTAGGATTTTCAAACCCCCAACCCCCCTGCCCCCTCTTAAGAAGCATGGTAGATACATGGGTAAAATCATTTCTCCTTTATCCCAAAACAATCTAGTATAAAAAGTATCAGAATTTAACACATGCAGTTGAGTAAAAGGTGACCCATATAAAAGCAAGAATTACATGTACTTACAGTTTGGATCAAGATCCGTTAAGACAACAGACTGGATGAAATTGGTAAGATCAAACTGCAACTGTCCTTTGGCCACCTGATCAAGGATTAAGTCACGGACAGATCCCATTGCCAGCATGACAGCCTCATGTGTTTTCCACCAGGCTGGGTCACCTGCTGTTCGCTGGTTAGCTGCTCGCTCTAAGTGTCTCCCAACGGCAACTATCAAACCCTGGCCACAGTCTTCAGGTAGCTCTTGACACAAAGCCTTGAAAAAATGTATTTGCTGTTTAGAATATTTTCACTAGTTTCAAAATACCATTCACAAAGATCTAAATGATATATGGTCCATATGCAGAAAGTTTGTCCATTTTACATTCTGCACATACTCAAGGTAAGGTCAAATGAAAAAGAGAAAATTTTTTTTTTTTTTCATACTTTGTCGCTGTCTCCCGCGTTTGCGAGGTAGCGCAAGGAAACAGACGAAAGAAATGGCCCAACCCCCCCCCCCCCCCATACACATGTACATACGTCCACACACGCAAATATACATACCTACACAGCCTTCCATGGTTTACCCTAGACGCTTCACATGCCTTATTCAATCCACTGACAGCACGTCAACCCCTGTATACCACATCGCTCCAATTCACTCTATTCCTTGCCCTCCTTTCACCCTCCTGCATGTTCAGGCCCCGATCACACAAAATCTTTTTCACTCCATCTTTCCACCTCCAATTTGGTCTCCCTCTTCTCCTCGTTCCCTCCACCTCCGACACATATATCCTCTTGGTCAATCTTTCCTCACTCATTCTCTCCATGTGCCCAAACCATTTCAAAACACCCTCTTCTGCTCTCTCAACCACGCTCTTTTTATTTCCACACATCTCTCTTACCCTTACGTTACTTACTCGATCAAACCACCTCACACCACACATTGTCCTCAAACATCTCATTTCCAGCACATCCATCCTCCTGCGCACATCTCTATCCATAGCCCACGCCTCGCAACAATACAACATTGTTGGAACCACTATTCCTTCAAACATACCCATTTTTGCTTTCCGAGATAATGTTCTCGACTTCCACACATTTTTCAAGGCTCCCAAAATTTTCGCCCCATCCCCCACCCTATGATCCACTTCCGCTTCCATGGTTCCATCCGCTGACAGATCCACTCCCAGATATCTAAAACACTTCACTTCCTCCAGTTTTTCTCCATTCAAACTCACCTCCCAATTGACTTGACCCTCACCCCTACTGTACCTAATAACCTTGCTCTTATTCACATTTACTCTTAACTTTCTTCTTCCACACACTTTACCAAACTCAGTCACCAGCTTCTGCAGTTTCTCACATGAATCAGCCACCAGCGCTGTATCATCAGCGAACAACAACTGACTCACTTCCCAAGCTCTCTCATCCCCAACAGACTTCATACTTGCCCCTCTTTCCAGGACTCTTGCATTTACCTCCCTAACAACCCCATCCATAAACAAATTAAACAACCATGGAGACATCACACACCCCTGCCGCAAACCTGCATTCACTGAGAACCAATCACTTTCCTCTCTTCCTACACGTACACATGCCTTACATCCTCGATAAAAACTTTTCACTGCTTCTAACAACTTAACTGATATAAAGAGTACTGTCAATTTCAATTACTCAACAAATATATTCATTTTAACTAAATTAGTGTTAGTAACATTACAGGGTAGGATATTCAAAATCAAAAGGAGTGTCCTCACTAGATTAAAGATGCTAAGAAGCAAAACGAAACTAGAGCCAGAATGAAAGCAAGTAAGACTAAATTCCATTGCTTTTCAAAATTACTCTTATCCAGACTCACCAGCAGAAGATCCTGGGCTGAGATTCTAACTGAATAGGCAAAACTATCCTCATCTTCATCCTCTACAAATGCATCAGGATTATTGCTCCAATTTTCAATCTGAGTACAAAAGTGTAAAATCATTAGAACCTGAAACCTCATAAAATTCAACAAACTATTTCACTGTGAATGCATCTTCTTACACTCAAAAAATAACCTTATCATTCTAAAATTACTTTACCACTTACCTGGTCCTCTGTTATTTGCATATACAGAAGAATGTAGTAAACAAGATCAGCAATGCCTTGCTTAATTAACTGCTTGTGCTTCGTTGTCTCTACCAGCGCATGAACAAACTCAAAAATAGTAAACACAAGGTTCTCAAAGCCAAGCACCTCCCCTGGAATATCAAAATGTACTTATGAATTAACATCATCCCAAACCCTAAACCCTAAGAGTATGCATTTTTTCTTATGTTAACTGAGATGGCATGGACAGCTGCATGCTCTAATTGTAGCCACCTAAAGGAAGCAGAGGCAGGGGGATAGAAACCCTCTCCTTCAGGGTTTAGGCTGGGGAGTCTCAATGTATGTGGATGTAACCAAGATGAGAAGAAAGAGACATATGTAGTATGATTGTGGAAAGAAACTTGGATGTCCTGGCTCTGAATGAAAAAGAAGCTCAAGGGTGAAGGGAAAAAATGGTTTGGAAATGTCTAAGTATAAAGTTACGGGATGGTGAGAAGACAAGAGACATGGAAGGAATAGCACTACTCCTGAAGCAGGAGCTGTGGGAGTGTGAAACAGTGTAAGGCAATAAATTCCGGCTGATGTGAGTAAAAATGAAAGACCATGAGAGCAAGTGTTTTGCAAGCAGCTAAGTGAGTGTGTCAGCAATTCTGATGGGTCAGCAGTTTTGATAAAAGGAACCAGGTATTAGTGATAAGTGCTTTGAATGCAGCAAGTGATGTGGCAGATGAGGGTACAATTGGGGGGCACTGGGTATTCATTACTATGAATGGAAGAGGTAAACAGTATGTGGGGTTGTACACTGAAAAAGGTCTGGTGACTGGAATACCTGGTTAATAAAGAGGGACATACACATGTATACATATGTGAGTTGGAAAGATGGTGAGCAGGCATGACTAGATCACATAACAATTTACGTAAATTTGCTGAGAGGGGCAGCTGGTGAGATGTATCATCATCATCTTGTTGAAGAAAGGTTGAAGATTTGTTGAACATCCAAGAAGATAGGAAACAATATCAATGAGAAGAGGGTGACATGAGTAAGTGAGCTTCAAAAAGATGTGTGAAAAAATATCAGGAGAGACTGAGTGCAGAATGGCAGAAGGTGAGAGAAAATGAAGCAAGAGGAATGGGTGAGGAATGGGCAGTATTTAGGGAAGCAGCGCTGACATATGCAAGAGATGCATGTGACATGAGAAGCACTGAAGAATGTTTGGAAAGAGAGATTATTATCTGGGGGGGCAAAAATGGTTATGTAAGAAGGAATACCAGTCCCAACAATATCATATGGATGCAAGGCATGGGCTGTAAATGACGCTGTGGAGAGGAGGGTGGACGTGTTGGAAATGAAATGTTTATAGGCATGGTGTGATGTGGTTTGATCGAGTAAGTAATGAAACGGTAAGAGGTGTGATAATAAAAAAAATGGTTGAGAGAGCTTAAGATGTGCTCAAACAGTTTAGGCATATGGGGAGAATGAGTGAGGAAAGATTGACAAAGGGGATATATGTGTCAGAAATGAAGGGAACAAGGAGAATGGGAGATCAAATCAGAAATAGAGTAAGAGATTCAGAGTGATCAGGACCTGAACATGCAGGAGGATAGAATGAATTGGAATGTGATATAAAGGGGTCGATGTGCTGTCAATGACTGAACTAAGAAGTGCAGTAGCCAGGATAATTCGTGGAAGGTATCTGTGGGGCCTGGTTCTTGAAAGAAGGCTGTGGTTTTGGTGTAATGCATGTGACAGCTACAGAAAAATTGTGTGAATGTGGCCTCTCTTCATCTGTTCTTGGCCCTACCTTACTAATGTGGGAAGTGGCAATAAAATATGCAATGGCCACAGTGAATGGGTTAAACAGTATAACTAGTACTGCATCCAAATGGGTCTTACAAAGAAGACATGAAATGCACTTCTTCCTTCATTTTAAGACACAGAAGAGGTTTCCGCAATCTGACTAAGATTTACTTACCATCCGAGTCAACTGGATCATCTGCATCTTCCCGAGCATTAACAGTGGTGTTAACATACGTGTCTGCACTGGTTGTAAGAGTCTGCCAAACTGGTCCTAATACTTCACCAAGATACAGTCCCATCAGCTTTGGTACATTCTTCATTAGTACAGTCAGAGCTGCAGGAATAAAGACAATGTGAGCATACAATATCTGTAAAAATAAAACAAAAAATTTATTTATTTCATTATTCATTTATTCATTATACTTTGTCGCTGTCTCCCACGTTAGCGAGGTAGTGTAAGGAAACAGACGTAAGAATGGCCCAACCCACCCACAAATACATGTATATACATACACGTCCACACACGCACATATGCATACCTATACATTTCAACGTATACATATATATACATACACAGACATATATATATATATATGCACATGTACATAATTCAAACTTGCTGCCTTTATTCATTCCTGTCACCACCCCAACACACATGAAATGACATCCCCTCCCCTGCATGCGTGCGAGGTAGTGCTAGGAAAGGACAACAAAGGCCACATTCGTTCACACTCAGTCTATAGCTGTCATGTGTAATGCACTGAAACCAAGGCTCCCTTTCCACATTCAGGCCCCACAAACAAACTTATACCTCTGTAACTTGAGCACTCACCTTTACCCCCTTTGCCTTTGTACAATGGCACTATGCATGCATTCTGCCAATCCTCAGGCACCTCACAATGAGCCATACATACATTGAATATCCTCACCAACCAGTCCAAAACACAATCACCCCCTTTTTTCAATAAATTCCACAGCAATGCCATCCGAACTCACCGCCTTGCTGGCTTTCATCTTCCATAAAGCTTTCACTACCTCTTCTCTGTTTACCAAACCATTTTCCCTCACCCTCTCACTTCACACACCACCTCGAATAAAACACCCTATATCTGCCACTCTATCATCTAACACATTCAACAAACCTTCAAAATACTGACTCCGTCTCCTTTTCACACAACCACTACTTGTTATTACCTCCCCATTTGCCCTCTTCACCAATGTTCCCATTTGTTCTCTTGTCTTATGGACTTTATTTACCTCCTTCCAAAACATCTTTTTATTCGCCCTAAAATTTAATGATACTCTCTCACCCCAACTCTCATTTGCTCTCTTTTTCACTTCTTGCACCTTTCTCTTGTCCTCCTGCCTCTTTCTTTTATACATCTCCCTGTCATTTGCACTATTTCCCTGCAAAAATCGTCCAAATGCCTCTCTCTTCTCTTTCACTAATAATCTTACTTCATCCTACCACTGACTACCTTTTCTAATCTGCCCACCTCCCACGCTTCTCATGCCACAAGCATCTTTTGCACAAGCCATCACTGCTTCCCTAAATACATCCCATTCCTACCCCACTCCCCTTACGTCTTTTGCTTTCACCTTTTTCCATTCTGCACTCAGTCTCTCCTGGTACTTCCTCACACAAGTCTCCTTCCCAAGTTCACTTACTCCCATCACTCTCTTCACCTCAACATTCTCTCTTCTTTACAGAAAACCTCTACAAATCTTCACCTTCGCCTCCACAAGATAATGATCAGACATCCCTCCAGTTGCACCTCTCAGCACATTAACATCCAAAAGTCTCTCTTTCACATGCCTATCATTTAACATGTAATCCAATAATGCTCTCTCACCGTCTCTCCTACTTACATACGTATACTTATGTATATCTCTCTTTTTAAACCAGGTATTCCCAATCACCAGTCCTTTTTCAGCACATAAATCTACAAGCTCTTCACCATTTCCATTCTACGACACGCAGGGAATACATGGGAAGTATTCTTTATCCCTGGGGATAGGGGAGAAAGAATACTTCCCACGTATTCCCTGAGTGTCGTAGAAGGTGACTAAAAGGGAAGGGAGCGGGTGGCTGGAAATCCTCCCCTCTCTTTTTTTTTTTTTTTAATTTTCCAAAAGAAGGAATAGAGAAGGGGGCCAGGTGAGGATATTCCCTCAAAGGCCCAGTCCTCTGTTCTTAACGCTACCTCGCTAACACGGAACATGGCGAATAGTATGAAAGAAAGAAATCTACAAGCTCTTCACCATTTCCATTTACAGCACTGAACACCCCATGTACACCAACTTTTCCCCCAACTGTCACATTACTCACCTTTGCATTCAAATCGCCCATCACTATAACCTGGTCTCATGCATCAAAACTACTAACACACTCACTCAGCTGCTTCCAAAACAATTGCCTCTCATGATCTCTCTTCTCATGCCCAGGTGCATAGGCACCAATAATCACCCGTTTCTCTTCATCCACTTTCAGCTTTACCAATATCAATCTAGAATTTACTTTCTTACACTATCACATACTCCCTTAACTCCTGTTTCAGTAGTACTACTACTCCTTCCTTTGTTACTGTCCTCTCACCAACCCCTGACTTTACTCTGAAAACATTCCCAAACCACTCTTCCCCTTTACCCTTTAGGTTCGTTTCACTCAGAGCCAAAACATCAAGATTCCTTTCCTCAAACATACCACCTACCTCTCCTTTTTTTCTCATCTTGATTACATCCACACACATTTTGACACCCCAATCTGAGCCTTCGAGGGGGATGAGCACTCCCCGCGTGATTCCTTCTGTTTCCCCATTTTTTTTTTTTTTTATTATACTTTGTCGCTGTCTCCCGCGTTTGCGAGGTAGCGCAAGGAAACAGACAAAAGAAATGGCCCAACCCCCCCCATATACATGTATATACATACGTCCACACACGCAAATATACATACCTACACAGCTTTCCATGGTTTACCCCAGACGCTTCACATGCCTTGATTCAATCCACTGACAGCACGTCAACCCCGGTATACTACATCGCTCCAATTCACTCTATTCCTTGCCCTCCTTTCACCCTCCTGCATGTTCAGGCCCCGATCACACAAAATCTTTTTCACTCCATCTTTCCACCTCCAATTTGGTCTCCCTCTTCTCCTCGTTCCCTTCACCTCCGACACATATATCCTCTTGGTCAATCTTTCCTCACTCATTCTCTCCATGTGCCCAAACCACTTCAAAACACCCTCTTCTGCTCTCTCAACCACGCTCTTTTTATTTCCACACATCTCTCTTACCCTTACGTTACTCACTCGATCAAACCACCTCACACCACACTTTGTCCTCAAACATCTCATTTCCAGCACATCTATCCTCCTGCGCACAACTCTATCCATAGCCCACGCCTCGCAACCATACAAGTTGAAATACGACATGTGGGGAATGTGTGGGAAGTATTCTTTCTCCCCTATCCCAAGAGATAGGGGAGAAATAAATGATAATATCATGAAAGCCTTTTTTGATAGATCTAATGCTAGAAAGGCTAATAAAAGTATATGCAATGTCTGTTATGTTTTCAAATTACATATCAGTGGTTCAAGGCCCTCACACTGCAAATTACTTACGAAATACTGGTTTCTTGCAAAAGCCATTTTCAAGAGTGAAAATTATCACAAATTAAGTTGACTATTTCTTTACAATCTACTAATCACTTCTGTGAAGGTCTGATTAATCTGCTAAGTAATTTCCAAGATTTTCCTAAATTTCACTGAGTCGCAAATCATTTTGCCCTATAGTGGTCATATAAAAAATCAGGAAATAAGGAAAATTGATAAAGTTACAGCTCATCTAACCCAGTGGTCTCTAATTTTAAGATTAAAATGTGAAAAAATTTCAAACATGAAAAAATGGATAAAAAGTAATAAGCTTCCAAGGTGAGCTATAGCGTATATGAAAATTCAGTTCCCTGAATTCTGAATCAATATTAATTCAGAAGAGTATCATCGAAGCAGCAGAAAAAATCTGCAGACACATCATCTACCGTAACTTAAGATATCCTTATTCAAAATTTTCTATACACTTTCTTACTTCCTCCCCGAGATGTCCCTTCTATCCTTAAAAGGCCCCTGAAGCACTCGTGGAGCTGGCCACATCCACCAGTCAGGACCACGGGTCATGAAGTTTCATGATACTGCATGTGAGTGCTTCAAGCCACTTGAATCACTTGATCAGAAATGGGGCATGCAAAAGGTACGAGGTACTCTCCCTACTCTACGGATGCTCAGTGATTTTCAGCTTTTCAGCAATACTGAGGTGTTTCCTGAACCTTTCAGCATACGCAAAACTGACAGCGCTATCATCTGCCATGACTTAAACAAAAAATCCTGCATTTGTTTGAGAACATGGGCTTTAATTTTGTTTGTGTGTTCACTAAAGCAGGCACTTATCTCAGACTGGCAGCAGCGGCCAAACTAAAAGTCTTGTTTCATCTTGAATCTTCTACTTAAGTTATCTTTGTAGGTGTACAAAAGATGGCATTGCACCATTAAACTGTTGTAAATCAGTGTAAAACTACATGTAGATGTGCTGATACATCATATGCTTCTAAAAATTAAACCAAGAAAAAATGATACAAGGTGATGCACAACAGGCTGACAAATGTTCTCTTGAGTCCCATCATCCCAAACCAAAGTCAGGAACTTTGTAGCCTGAACATTTACTCATTCAATAAGCTAACCACAAATGTCAGTAATGTGATATCATACTGACTGAACCTGGGAATGTGAAGCAGCCAGGGTAAACCATGGAAAGGTCTGTTAGATCTGGATGTGGATAGGGAGCTACAGTGTTGGTGCATTATACGTAACAGCCAGAGAATGGATGTGAACAAAAATGGCAATAAAGTATGAAAAAATTAAATTCTTTTAGAAGAGAGCTTTTTCAAATGGTAAGACAAAAAATAATGAAAAAATTCTTTTTAAATCTACTGAAAAGTTTCACATTAAAGACATACTAAATATTCATGGGTAGCCATGGCTAATGGGTTAAGGGTTAAAGAAACATAGAATTAATAAAGTTCAGAGAAGAGCATCAAATATGGATCTAGAATTGAGAGCTGATTTACACAGGAGGTCCTAAATTGGTCCATAATGGAAAAACAAAAGGTGAGTGGAGACCTGACCACAACCTTTAAGTTTTTAAACCAGCTCAACAATGCAGAAAGAGACCAGTTCTTTGAAATTTGTAACGAGGCAATTATACGATATTAAAGCACTTCTGAGAAAGTTAAGAAGTACTTTTATGTTAAAAAAGAAGTAGATAAATGTAACCAACAGATTCATGAGATAGCAAATGTGGACAAACGTACAGAAAGTTCACGAGATGAAATCCCAAAAGCACAGACCTACCCCTTCCCAGCACAGCACAAACAGGTAATCACAAAAGGTTACTTTGGCTTCCATTGTGTAGTGACGGACCATGTTTCATGAATAGACCAGCCCAAGCTTTGATTCATGAAAATAGGAGTCAGCCCAGAGCCAACCCTTCAGTTCCTCCTTCCCTCGAGGCTGATTAAAAAATGGGTACATGGCTTAGGGTGTGTGAATTTGTACGTATACACTTAAAAGTACAAATAAGGTTAAGAGATGGGGCAACACAAGTGTTACATTCTCCCCATAACACACAGAGTAATCACAACTAGTACTAAACTTACACACACACACATACATAAGGGTGACAACATAATGTTACATAAGCACATAATAAAAACCAAACAATCTAAACGTACCACTAAGAATTTCCTTCTTCAGCCCAGAATCAGAAGTAAAACCATCAGGTGTTTGTAAACCCTTGACCAATGCTTGAGTAAAAGCTGGCAGTGTTGGATACAGGAGAGTCTTAGCCAAGCTGCGGTTGTATTCTCCCATCATGCAGATTAAGTTAGCCAGAGTACTAAATATTTCTACTGCTCTGCCTCTAGTTCTGATCCCATATTTCTGAAATGAAAGCAAAAAACATTCCCAGTTTTAAACTTAATGATTACCAATAAGTGATCACCTTTGTAATGAATTACCAAGTCAGACAGTGGAAGAGGTGGTGACACAGGGGATGGCAGAGGTGATGGGACAGGTGGTGGCACAGGTGGTTGCAGAGATGGTGGTAATGGTGGAGGCAGAAATGATACAAGTGGAGACTGGGATGGTAGTAGTGCTGATGGCACAGGTGGTGGCTGCAGACTGTAATCATAGGGGTAGTGGCACTCATGGCTGCATTAATGGTGGTAGTGTTGGTTGCAAAGAGGATAACATAAATGGTGCCACATGCAACTGTAAATGTGGTGATGATGGTAATTGCAAAGGGGATTACAGAGGTGGTGGCAAGGGTAGTGGCAGAAAAATCGAAACTTTTTGTACATTCAATGGTCAATCTATGTGGACATGTCAAGGAGGCCTATACAATGACTGTGCCCTCATATAATGTAAAGATTTCTGGAGCTGTGACAGTCCTCAAAAGATAAAAGATATTAGAAATGAAAACCCACAGTAGTCACATTCAACAGTAACATCTCCAAAAATACCACACATCTCATTATATATGCCTGAAGGAATTCCTGGAGGACTTCATCTGCCCAGCATAGAATCAGCCTGAAGGGTGCTGAGCAGACATAAACAGCATTTCACCCAGCTGAGTTCCACATCTACTTATTTTGACAATCAAATTCTAGTTAATCATATTAACAAACTCATGGAGAAATTCTTTCAGAAAATTTCAAAATATCCCACACACTAAGTATAACTCTGATATGACAACTGCAGCACAGGGATTGACTAATTTGTTGGGACATTAATGTACCAATCTGAGGGAACTAACAAATACCACATGATAAAACCAAATTCTAAAGTTAGTGAACACAGGACTTATGAGATGTAACAAGTCTTATACAAACAACATACTCTCATTCACATTTCAGTCCAGCTCTTTATTCTCACTTGAAGTTAATAATCTAAGACTAGTCAGGATACTGCAGTTAAAAACAGGCTTAGTTATCTCATAACAGGAAGAATTTTTTTAACACAATCTGTAAAATGTTAAGTACAGGCTTTACTGTATCAAACTGAGAAGGACCTACCTATCACTTCTCACAAAATTGGCAATCTATTAGATGCTGTTCTTACCTCTTCTTCACAGAAGATGCGATACATCTCTGGAAGGATTACTGGTGCAACTTGAGGAATGTGTTGATCTGTCAAATCCCGAGAAAACTCTGTAAGGACCCGCATAGCTCCATGAACTGGTGCCTCCTCCCCTGTCTTAAGGGCCACCATCAATAGATCAAACAATCCACACCATTGCTCCGGCCAGTCCCAATGAGCAATGGCTGATATTGCATATGCTACAGAAGACCTGACGACAAAATAAAAATCATAATCTGAAGTTTGACAATTTCAAATCCTGCATCTTTCACATACAGGATTTGAATGAGCAATAAAATGCATGGCAATCCCTCTACAACTGTTTCAGAAGTAAAAATTTATCAATCATAATTGTATTTCAAACCTCACAGGGATTTAAATAGTCATGGACATAAAGTCTTTACAACTAAAAATAGAAAAGGAATCACATAAAAGAGTCATTCACTGCCTACCTGACTTTACTAATAGGTTCATGTAGGCCATGAGGAAGAAGTTCTCGAATCTTTGCTTTAGCATATTCTGGGCACTCAGGAACACGAAACTGAAAAAGCAGTATTCCAGTAAAATCTCTGAGGATTAACACTTGAAATTTAAAGTTAAAATAAACCACAAATTGTAAACAAATTATTGAGAAAATCCATTAATCACGTCCAACACGAGGTGTGGCACTCTGCCATTATTAGCAAGAAACAGTCACACCAAACATGGTGTCATCACCAAAAGCACACTACCAATAACAGGTCTGTTCCAAAAGATGCAATTCTTGATGATCCTTATTGCTACTAGTCTGAATTAAGCATAAAAAATTATCATGTTACTGTTAAACCCTTTTTACAGATATTAATGTGGCAGTCAAATTGCTCTGCCAGGAAATTGGCCTGTGACAATGCACTTACATGAAAAATCTGCTAAACTCACCTTCTCAGAGTCTGTGCACCAATGGGCTTCAACATACTGTTTAAGGAGAACAGAGGCCAACTGTCGAATGGGTAATGGACCGTTACGGTCTAAAGTGAGTTCCACCAAATGTACGCCAAATTCTGTAAAACAGGTTTTTATTAATATCATCAGCCTTTCAACAACACAAATAGTGTAATAATTGTGTATAAACAGAAGACTTTTTGTATCAAGTTCATATATTTTCCTCATATTTTCTTACCTTAGTATCAAGTTCATATCTATCATTTTCCTCATATTTTCTTACCTATCATCTTACTCTCAAACTTATTCATTCTGTGTTGTTTATCTCTGTACTATATCACTAGAGGTAAATTTATTTTACTGTGTACCACACAATAATCAGACAGTCTTCCACTTAACGTCTCACCTTGCAATGTGCAATGATATATTTTTCTTGAACCTTCTTCCCATAATTCTACAACCAACAGAGATTCTTTCATATTTCCAATACCACGTACTTCTACAAATAAATATGTATCCACATATAGTGTCTATAATTTCATTTTCATACATATTCACAACTGCCTGCATTAGCATGGTAGCATCAAGAACAGATGACAGAGACTTAAAGGGAAAAATCTTCACTTGGGACCCTTCTCTGTTCCTTCTTTTGAAAAGGTAAAACAGGAGGGGGTCTAGCCCCCCTCACTCCCACCCTTTTTAGTCACCTATGACACCTAAGGGAATACATGGAAAGTATTCTTTTTCCCCTGCCCCCACGGAATAGTGTTTATAATACAAGACTTAAATTCAGTCTATAACTGGCTTTCAACATTTGTTATCTTAAACATTTCCGATCTTAAAAATTCCACATTACAAATGCCTTTGTACCACTACCAACTTCACTGTGTGCATAACTCTTACAGAAGTACAATCTTTTCCTCTTCTTCAAATTCATATCCTCTGAACCATCTAAAAAAAATTCTAATGCTCTTCCACACCATTTGCATATTCCAAAACAAACAGCACAAGAATTACAAACACACTCCAGACCTTACAAGTAAATATCTACAATTAATGATTGCATACTCAAAAAGAAAAAATGAAAATCAATATACTTTTCTATGCATAACCTCAACTACTTACATTCACACAACAGTTTTTCAGCTCTTCCTTTGGGATTAGAGTCTTTCAGCTTTCCCTTTGGGATTAGTCAAAAACAGGGTATCTGGACTAAGCTAGTGAAGGTACAAGGTAGACTTCACTAACAATGGCTTTGGACACAATGAATGGACTCATCCATCGCAGGCTTTAAAACCAAAGCACTATATATGGGCAATGCAGCTAAAGCAGAGAATTTTGTATGACCATAACTTTACATGCATATATGAATGCCTTGATCCTTACCTAAACAAGTAGCACCATAAAAAAGACAGTTAAATTTCATACATCTTAACATTATAAATCCAACAACTTTAGGGCCAAAAAGTTGCTATATTTTTTGTTTAAAGTTCTTGGATATTGATATTGCCAAGAGCACCTGATGGCAGACTGAACTACTAAATCAACATTTCTATCTATCTATCTACGAACTCCATTCCCTTTGGGAACTCCCTCAAGGTGGTAGCTAAAACAAAATTTTCCATAAGTGGTGAACTCCAGCGCCACTTTTTAACCTTTAGTGCCTCACCCTTAACAGGCCAATAGCAGAGGGCAACTCTAACAGTGTTTCAGAGGCTTCCACCTAATGTTTCTGCTGAGTATTTCTTACTACCCAATGTGTCTACCTAACATTCCTGCATAACATTCCAACTTGCTACTCTACCTAATACTCATGTTCCCACATACTACTTACCTACCTACTCCTAAATTAACATGTGGAGCTATCTTTTTCCAAAATGTAAATTTTTGTAAGCTTTAAACATAAAAACTGCTTTTACTGTACATTCCAAAAATAAATTCTGAACTGTTTCCAATACCAAAACGTACAAGTAAGACTTAGGTAACAATAAAGTAGGTGATTTCTTTGGGGAAGTGCTGGGGGTGGCACCTAACCCAGTTTAGAATGAAGGTAGGAAAACGTATGTTACCTAGCTGAGATGAAACTAATGTCTCAGAAAACAAAGGGCAGGTCTTGTATTTCAACCATTAAAGCTGGTCTGGGAGTGCTCAGAGAATCAACATAATTCAGCTCAGGCTTGGCAGCATTAGGCAGAGAGCTTGGTGAAGAAGTTGTAGTTTCTGTACCAAACCATGTACCATACAGGACCTTAATAAGTTCTCACACAGTGCTTCTCATGTCACTCACTTTATTGGCTTGGAAATTCTTTGAATAACTTTTTCTGAATCCTGCTTAAGCTTACTATCTCCAGCTGGAGAATGAAAACCTTATCAGAAAAACCTAAATTTCTGATCTGCTAGTTACATCCCTGTATCTTCACTCAACTTAACTGAAATCCTAAGGGTTTCACCAACCACAGACACATTTGCAAGTACCAGTTCCTGACATTAGGGTGTGAACACTCCTATATATACTGACATCCCACCAAGCTGTACAAAAGCATTTTACCATTCTGCCTGCCAGATAATATGCGTGAGCTTAAAACATTACAGTGGACCTGTCTTACTTTGCCATGAAAACTCACTGTCTCTATTATCACCTAATACTCATTGCTTTTTATACTACCACAACTTTTTTTAGTACAGGAAGCTGGAAAAATCACTAATAAATTGGCTTGACTAAAGAAAACAATTATAAATCGTCACATGGAGTTCATAAATTCTGTTAATTTCTACAGTGATTCACCTAATTCTAAAATTTTCATCTACTTTTGCAATAATCAACCACACATTTTCTATGGTCATACCCCCTCCCTTAATTTCACATTTCATGGATTTCAACATTAATGCTCCAAACCATGCATCGTCTGTTGAAATCATTTCTGTGTCAGGAATCCAATGATATGCATTTCTTCCAAATCCAGAGTTTATTTCAGTGGTCCCCCTAAAGTAACTTTCCTTAAAAATGTTCAACTAGTAGGTAACAAGCAAATAACTTATGGTTTGGTTGAAATGCTAATCCATGGCTTATCACAGCTGCCTAGGAGTAATCGTCTGGACTGGGGAAGCTTGATTTGAAAAATCACACAACTAAATGAGTGAGTGAGGAGGTCTCTGACGATAAGGAAAAATTGATGGATGAAATCTAATTAGCATAATTCAAAAGAACCTATGAAAACCTTCCCAACATCACCTGAAGGTTAAAGTGTGCCTTGATAATCAGAATTATAGTCAAAATATACCAAAGATATTGTTGTTATCTTCATTTTGGCATATTAGGAGCATGCAGTTGGGACAGTAAACACATCCAGCAAAACTCCCAGCGGTTAAATGGTATAATACATAATCTTTTTTTCAAGTAACATCTAAAATGTGTAAATTCAGTTTCCAAGGGGAAATTAGTTTTTTCACAGGGCCTGTTGATATCTACAAGTGTTTCACTTTGTTTTACCCCACATTTTCCCAAATCATCATATTCCTCTCCACTATCACTATCATTTCCATGAAAAAAATGGCCATAAAGTCTATTCACTCCCTACACACAATGACTTGCTTGACACTGGGTCACATTCTGTACTTGTCCCTACAAGAATAAGAACTCGCTGTTTATAGTTCCTCTCAAACCTAAGTATACATGGTGCTATTCAGTGGAGAGCTTCTCCACAATAAGAAGGAAAAGTATTAATTTCTAGATGCCACTTGTCATCTAAAGCATTAAGACAGAAGTTATCTTTCTTATACTTATCAATATTTCACATCTTTAATATTCAACCCCACCTTATCCACCTCCATCATAACCCTCCTCACTAATGATATGTTTGTCATCAAACAATAAGATACAAAGATGACAGCCCGAACATCACATTTCTAATTCCCCAATTAGACAATAAATAAAATTCAATTGGTAAAACGAAGATCCTAAGCTTGAATAAAACGGTACCTTTTCTAACAAATTATAAAACAATACCTTAATTCTGCTGTGCCACTCTTGTTCTACCTTATACCTACAGAACCACTGTAAAACAATTTCTCATATTCCAATGGTAATAGAATGGCAGTCCTAAACTGATACCCACTTTAAGTAAATATGTATCCAGTAAGATGCTGATCCCTACATATCCTTTGACCCATGATTCCAAATACATATCATGAAAACAAAAGGAAAACATGGTAATTACTCCCCCTAAGCATTTTTCTAGTCCCTCCACACTATACGGTTGGTTATACTAGACTACAACTGTCTTGATATAAACACATCGTGAGGTACTACATACCGTAACCCTCCTACATGGTCATGGGAAAAACCCATAACCACACAACTAAATAATCAAGTGATAGAGTGTGTCTCGGTGGACAGTTAGTCTAGCCATCCGTCACCAACACTAAGTGAACGATGTGATCACAGTAACTACCGTTGCCTCACTGCAAACTGCCATAATGACACCATGTCACCCAACACCATCGTCACTACCACTTTATAACCTTGACACCTGTTGACTCTTACTTATGGTTCACCAATACATAAAATATAACTTCGTTTGGTTGTTAGCAACGAAGGGACAAAAAGCAAATAGGACAGGTGTGTGGTGACATTTCATCATAACATTCAAGAGCCCTCATAACCACTGTCAGAGCCTGTATATTTTGTGTCCCGCTGCCTCACTCTACCTTCTGTCACCTCCAGCACATGTATCTGTTCCTCGGCCGCCTGCCGCACGTCCGCCTGGGGAGACAAAATATTATTCAAGTTCTCTATCAAAGCCTCCCTGAGCCCACTATTCACGTCGGCACCGGCCATGGCTCCTCCAGTCAGACATCACAACATTAGTCGGCCATTCCCGCGTTCTAACCAAAAGTACAATCGCTAAGCGCAACATATTCATCAATCTCTATGCTTTTATTTACTGATATACATTACTAAACTTGATCATAAATACCCAACTGAGATAAAGTTTAACTCAGAAGTATTCAGTATTGGAATGAAAGGTCAGTACAGGTGAGAGATATGATCTAAGACAACAATAACTTGTGGCGGGAAAAAACGTGAAATTTAAAAATAATTATAATGTATGCAATAGTGTCATATTTAGTTTCAATTCATCATATTCTGTTGGATAGACATGATTAATCATGCATTTCATTTCATACAGCTCAATAAATGCTCAAAGGAAATGAAGATACTCTCAGTATAAATGTACTCTTCCCTTGCAGAAAGATAGTAATGAATTCTGTTTACTGTAGAATTAATGTTATCATCAAATTCGCTTTCAGTCGAGAGGCATATACTATATTAATGCATAATATCACATTCTTTACTCAGAACACCACTGGAAGCTGTTCCTAAGGCCAGTTGTATCCAAGGATGGTGAACCAAAGACCAGTTGTATCCATGGATAGTGCACCCAAGGCCAGTTGCACCGAAGGCCAACTGTACCCAAAGCTAATTTTATCCAAGGTCAGCTATGCCCAAGGCTAGTTATATCCAAGGTTAGCTGTACCCAAGGCCACGTATGTGTCTTGTTGAAGCTCCGACGTCCCTAGCGTCGTGGTATATCTGTGTTTTGCTGAAACACTGACGTTCCTAGTGTCCTGAAGCTTCCTGATGTCCCACGTGACGTGTTGAAGCTCTCTCACATCATTTATGTCGTGTTGAAGATCTCTGTCGTCCCAAATGTCGCGATGAAGCTCTCTGATTCCCCTTGTTTCGAATTAAGGCTCTCTAACGTCCCTTAGCAAAATTTCAAAGGTCTCTGAAGTCACTAGTGTCGTGCTAAAGCTCTTTTATGACCTGTGTCCTGTTGACGCTCTCTGGCATCCCTAGTGTTGCGCTGACGTTCTCTGGCGTCCCTAGTGTTGTGTTGACGTTCTCTGACGTCCCTAGGGTTGCGTTGACGCTCTCTGACGTCCATAGTGTTGTGTTGGCACTCTCTGACGTCCATAGTGTTGTGTTGGCACTCTCTGACGTCCATAGTGTTGTGTTGGCACTCTCTGAGGTCCATAGTGTTGTGTTGACGCTCTCTGAGATCCATAGTGTTGTATTGACACTCTGACGTCCCTAGTGTTGAACTGACGCTCTCTGACGTCCCTAGTGCTGTGCTGACGCTCTCTGGCGTCCCTAGTGTTGTGCTGACACTCTGACGTCCCTAGTGCTGTGCTGACGCTCTCTGGCGTCCCTAGTGTTGTGCTGACACTCTGACGTCCCTAGTGCTGTGCTGACGCTCTCTGACGTCCCTAGTGTTGTGTTGAAGCTATCTGGCGTCCCTAGTGATGTGTTAAGGCTTTATGCTAGCAGCAGCTTTTAGTTTTCTGTATCTCACATAAGTCCTGAATGATTCTGAGATGTGGGGGGTTGCAGCTTTCTTTGAGTGCTGTGATACCATTTATTGTTAGTCAAAGCTAACTTATTAACTAATATGTTGTTGTCTTACACTTAGTGTTAATATGGCTTTCAGTGTCATGCTGACACTTTTGTGTGGGTGTGTAGGTTCCTGTGGATGCGTATGTATATACATGTGTATGTGGGTGGGTTGGGCCATTCTTTCGTGTTTCCTTGCGTTACCTCGTTAACGCGGGAGACAGTGACAAAGTACTATATATATATATATATATATATATATATATATATATATATATATATATATATATATATATATATATATATATATATATATTAGGCTAAGCCAGTCACCTAACTGATGAACCAGTATCAAGGAAATGAACAGCTGGGTTGACTGTGGACCGGCTGCTGCGATCAGGATCCAAACTTGTGCAGGTCGACCTAGGACGGCCCGGGAATGCGTTACGGTCACCAACGTTAACTACCACTCGACCAAGGTCAACATCCAGGTATTTGCAGAAGGTTTAGTGCGCCACCTTGTGTGGGATGTTGATCAAACGCATCATGAAGTTCTGAAGGTGTTCAGTTGTCGTTCTGAATCACTCGAGGGTCGTTTTTAAATGTTGATGTTTTTTGTTATTCTCGGATCATTACGATGGTCTACTGACTGTGTTAAGAAAGTTGACACTGATGTTATGGAGCCTTCCAAGACCTGTTCACTTCCCATTTTCATGCAGATGGCCTATGACGTCATCTTAAGGCGTTATCAGTCTGTACTGAAGGAGATATTTCATGTCGTGTGGTTCATCGTAATGGTTTACTGCGTCAGGTGAAGCCTCATGCAGAAGCTCACGAACCCACGTCTCGCTATGCAGGATTTTGTGACCTTCGCCTCGAGTCCGTCCAACTGTCATGTTGTAGTCTCCTCTTGATCAGTGTTACACATGCCTGTCATGTTGTAGTCTCCTCTTGATCAGTGTTACACATGCCTGTCATGTTGTAGTCTCCTCTTGATCAGTGTTACACATGCCTGTCATGTTGTAGTCTCCTCATGATCAGTGTTACACATGCCTGTCATACTACAACATTATGATGCATGACGTGTAACGTTATGTTTCTTCTGTAGTAAACAGCTGATCATGAGAAGTGATAAGCTATCTCAAATATGCACGAAAAGGGCAATGCCTCGGAACTTATCTATAGTCTGATAGTCATCAAAATACTACCTAACGTTATCACTGTTATCACACATTCCTGAAGCCACCCACTCCCTGTGCTGACGTCACAGATAACGTTGAGTGTCATGCTAACATGGGCTACGTTGGTAGGCGGGCGGGAGTGACCACCCCCCCTCTTTCAGGTTGTGGAGTATTTCTGCAGTGTCGGGTTGTAAATCCCGGGCTGAACGGGGAGGGTTATAGAATTGCTCTGTTACTTGAATATGGATCTTAGTAACTGTTACTGCTAACCTCTGTACCATGGGTTAGCTTGAGCACCACGGTACGACCCCTGAGCAGTGGGTCACGCTTCTTGACGATAGTGATGTTGTGGTCCTCACACTGAACATTAAGAGTTAGGTTAATGAGAAATAGGTAATCATAAATTACAGTTACATTATAAGAAGAGTGTGATCATGGTAATGGTGTACATGCCAGACCCCGGGCTGAGGCCAGGCCATCATCACCAAGATATATACAGACGGACACCTCACGAACATGCTGCAGCCTACCTTCCTGCTGCTCCACCACGACGAACACCGTGCACGCCGCCACACTCACTACTCACCTCCCGGGAAAACACATGAAAATGATCCGCCCGACACGCCATCCATGAGAGAGAGAGAGAGAGAGAGAGAGAGAGAGAGAGAGAGAGAGAGAGAGAGAGAGAGTAGTACAGGGGGGTGGTCAACGTGTGAGACACAGTAGATGGTTGTAGTTTCCAACATTTCATCGTGGCCGAGCGAGGCGGAACCTGACCCTGAACATTGGGCCAACCCGCTCTACACCCGACCCTGCCAACCTCCCACCCACCACTAACTTACTTCACAACCTCCTCCCGACCTCTGAAACTTGGGTTAGGCTCGAAGCAAAGGTCAAGGTCATAGTAAGAATTATATATATATATATAGCCCATGTATGATCTTTACGTATCCCATATATGATCTTTACTTAACCAATGTATGATCTTTACGTAGCCCATACATGATCTTTACGTAGCCCATACATGATCTTTACGTAGCCCATAGATGATCTTTACGTAGCTCATACATGATCTTTACGTAGCCCATACATGATCTTTACGTAGCTCATACATGATCTTTACGTAGCCCATACATGATCTTTACGTACAATCATCAGTAATCTCCCTCAGTCCACTTCCCACTTCAATAAGACATCATTTACGAGCCAGCAACTTGTCTTCATATTCTTTCTGTAGTGAACGTTAACCTTCATGTCTTTGGCTTTATCTAAAACCTCCAGTTTTGCCAACATGTATTGACCCTGAGCACTTTGCACATTTTCACAACGTTCTGTCTACCAAACCGTATATTTTCCTAATTGTTCTCTCTCTCTCTCTCTCTCTCTCTCTCTCTCTCTCTCTCTCTCTCTCTCTCTCTCTCTCTCTCTCTCTCTCTGTATATAATTGTCTCATTACCTTCACGTATGCATTTACATATTTTGTAATTACACCTTTGTATTGTACAGGGAGGGAGTTGTATACCTTGTGAGGCCTGTCATGAACATTCCTTACCATCACACAACAATGACGTATGGTGTTAACATTTATCATGACAGCCAAGTTCATCCATACATCTACTGTACTGTACTGTACACTATTCATCCATACATCTACTGTACTGTACTGTACACTATTCATCCATACATCTACTGTTCTTCCATACATCAACTGTACACTATTCATCCATACATCTACTGTTCTTCCATACATCTATTGTACTGTACTGTACACTTACCTCTTCCCAATTAACGTTAACTGCTTAATATCATTTCATGGTATCTGATAATTCTATCCGTACAACGGTGACCTGATCACCGTTTTAAAGAACTTAAAGGTTGTTCTCATATCACC